>NC_133655.1:190655090-190794666 GCF_009905375.1 Apium graveolens | reverse complement strand
ATTCATTGGATGTTTCGAACTCTGTTCATACTTCACATAACAGAGGTTCCAGGAAATGTTTTCGGGATATATTATATGTGGAATATATATATATCGGGACTAAATAAAGTATCTCGTAACTTTATTTCATTCAATAATATTTCAAAGATTGAATCTATTCAAATCTTGTCTTGTAGTCTCATCTATGTGATGAACTTTTGAAACTGATTATAACTTGAACGGTGGTAGTTCAAGTAGTATTGGGAAAGATATAAGTATATTGGGGTATTTGGTAACTCTCTTTTAAACTTATATCTAATTAATAATTGTCTTATGAATGACAAAGATTTTCAGAAAAACGTTGAGACAAGGTTAGATATATGAGATCACCTTGCAACGATATTTTTTTATACAGTTATACACTGGGACTTTGTGTATATTATGCATGGAAGAGGACTTCCAATATTTTGAAAAGTATATATGTAAATATACTGAATATTTTGCGACTTCATCGCATTAAGATATCAAACTTGGTTCATTTCTTTTGACCAAGACTTTCATGAGTATTATGAGTAGGCTCATATACTATTAATCATTATACATATTATTTTGGTGGGCTTGCTGCTCACCCTTGCTTTATTTCTTCATCACACAACAACAGTTAGGAAAGATGGCCAGACTCCAGCAGACCCAGCGCAAGCGCGTGGGAAGCGTCCCGCGTCTTCCCGTTGATGTTGTAGTTGCTATAGCTGCAGAGGTAGATCTATTATAGATCAGACCATCTACTTTTGAGAATCAATTATGTATAATTATAACTTGTGGCAGATAATGGCAATTAACTGTAAATTTATCAAGTAATCATTTTGGGTTGTAATAACTTTTAAATTGTGGATTCAAAGACTTGTACTTATTTAAATTTCATCTCTGAGACTATAACGGGTTGTGGTGTGTGTTAGTGTGGGGTCACAGCATAAGGTTATTTATTATTAATTAAGTGAAGTGATATTGTGGAAAGAAAGACCGTGACGACCCGGATCCCCGACCCCGGATCTGGGGGTGTTACATTTATTCCACTTTTTCTAGTAGTGTTCCACTTCTATTTTTCTTCTTCTTTCTTGCATCTTCAATCTTAGTTCTTTGACAGTAGTCTTGGTACTTTGGTTATCCATAAGATTTTCTTCAGCTTTGGAAGATTGAATTGAATTTGCATTCTCTTTTCATTATCCTCATCTGCAATTTCTTGCTTGATAATCAATTCTTCTTCACTGAAGTTTACCTCACAAGTCTTAAATACTGGTGACCCAACATTTTTCAGCATTGCTGGAACGTTTTCACTCTTTGTTGCTTTTCCTCTGTCACCAGTATTTTTCTTCTTGCTGTTTAAGGTATTATATCAAGACCAATGGCAATGTTTGCACATGGTTTGTTTTTCTCATGGTACTGACCAACCAATTCAGATGCATTCTTGAAGGACTTCAACTTTACTTCACTTTTCTCCAGTTTTTCTCTCAGCATAGCCTCAATCTTATTTGCACACTTAAGCTTGTTTTTCAAATAGCCATTTTCTTGTTTCAAGGCTTCAAGCTCCACTGTCAATAATTCAGCTTCTTATTTTCACTTTCAAGCTTCTCATTTAACTTTGTTAATCTGCTAACTTCTTCATTAGCAGCAACCATGCTTGTATGAATGTGAAACATTTCTGTGCTTATCTTTTCAACAGTTTCCATATATTCATTTACATTTAAATCAGTGGAGGTAAGAGTTGGTACCTATGATTTAGATGAGGATGATTCTCCTTGCTCCAAGACCATGAGTGCACAGTTTCCAAGTTCTTCATCTTCATCATTCTCAGAGTCATCCCAACTTTTACCTTCTGTAATATAAGCTTTACTTTGTTGTTTCTTCAGAAGAGCTTCATACTTTGCTTCAAGTTCAAGATAAGCCTTATCTTTCTTTGCCTTCTTGGGTTTCCTGCATTCTGTAGCAAAGTGGCCTAGTTCATCACAGCTAAAGCACCTTCTATTAGATCTTTCAACAAATCCAGTTTTGTAACCACTTCTTCTATCAGAATTGTACTTCCCTTTCTCTTTCCAGCTGTTGTCTTTGTTGAAGGATTGTCCTTTATTCCTTAAGTACCTTGGCTTTTTACTCTAATGTTAGAGAATTATCTAGCCAGATAGGCCATTGACTGATCTAGCTCATCCAGTTCTTCAAGAGTATAGTACTCATCCTTTTCCAACTCTAGTATGACTTGCTCCTGTGAATCAATTGTTCTCTGCTCACTTGTTGAGGCAACTAAGATATGAGATCTTGGTTCATCATTGGATGTTTTTCCTTCATTTACTATTAAAGCACTTGAACCATCTACAACATGTCTTTGGCCAGATCTCAATGATTGCCTTTGAATCATCTCTAGTTCATAGGTTTTGAGAATTCCATATAGAACTTCCAAAGTTATCTTTCTCAAGTCTCTCCCTTCCCTGATTGCTGAGATTTTCTGTTCCAAATGATCAGGAAGAGTAAGCAAGAACTTTAGATTCTACTCTTCAGCTTCATAGTACTTAACATGAAGCTGCAAGTCATTTATCAGCTTATTAAATCTTTCAAACACTTCAGTAATGCTTTCCTTGGGCTTAGCCATGAAACCCTCATACTGTGAAATCAGTATCCTTCTTTGATTAGATCTAACTTCCTCAGTTGCTTCACAGAGTATTTCAATCTTCTCCCATATTTGCTTAGCAGTGTCACAGTTGACAATGTTGTTGTACATCACATTGTCAAGTGACTCAATCAATATCAATTGTAAACTACTGTCCAGGGAGACTTTTTCCTTTTCAGGGTCAGAATACTCAGTTGGATCTTTAGGAGCATAATGAGCTGGTATCACAATGTCTCCATCTGTAGATTCCTCAACTCTTACCATAGGAGTGAAGGGTCCATTCTTGAGAATCTGAACAAAGAGTGGATTGGCCATCTTGATAAACAACAACATTTCTTTTTTCAAATAGTGTAGTTAGCTTTGTCAAAGGTAGGAATTTTGATGCTACTGATTTTATGTGTATTCATTCTTTCAAGATTTTGACTTTGTTTTCTTTCAGATTTTGCTCTGATACCACTTGGTAGGTAATGAATCATACACAGAGGGGGGGGTGAATGTGTTTTTCTGATTTTAGGCTTTCTTGAAAGATAATGGTTGAACAAAGTAAATTAAATCTTGTATAGAAAAGTGTTCATACAAAAATTAAACTTGCACAAAATAAAGAACACAGATTTTCAAAACTCACTTAATTTTTGTATTAAAATTAAGATGTTTTGCTACAAAATTTCTAAGCTCTTCGAAGTTAAAGAGCTCAGCTTCTTCTCGAGAGTTTTACAAGAATTTTAATCTAAATAGTTACAACTAACTAGAGGACCAGTGTTAACTTTATAGCTCAGTTAACTGCTGGTTTACACAGTGGATAATAAACATGCTATTAACTTTTTTAAACTGTCATTTGTCATTTCTATTTATAGAAAAGCAAATCTTCCATTTCGGGCTTAGCATATCTTTAGCATCCCGTGTTTACTTTAATCTTCCTCTATCAGTTAATCTTTGCCATTGATCCTGCATACACTTGAAGCTACTTTTTGTAGACTTGTCAATCCAGCTGTTCGATTGTTTGTTGATTGTTTATCTTGGATATTAAACTGATCTGCAATTCGGTACTTTGAGACTGAACTTCGAGATCTCCAGTTTGAATTATTAGAACATGATAGAGATAAATAAATCCTGATTACATAATAGTTTGGGCTGCAAGGCCCAATAAGAATATGTATGACATTCAGACCAGAAAGGTTAACATGTCGATCAGGCCTGATGGACCAGATCAGGCCTGATGGGATAAAGAAGGCCCAAAAACCCTGATTATTTATTAATTTCTTAATTAATAAATAAGGGAGAAAAATAGCTATTAAGATAAGTCCTAGTGAGGATATAAATCCTTGTAGATTGGCCTCCAAGGAACCTCATGGGATAGGAATCAGCTTCGTACTCCCTAGGACTCCTAAGTCTATCATAATTCAGAGACTTGACCACCAAGTCTCCTATGCCAAGTCCAATTCAATGACTCCCACATCTATATAAGGGCCTCACCCCACAGATCAGAACTACGTTTTTTGACTTGATCCTTGGCAATCAGCAAGGTACGTAGGCATCTTGTTAAGGCAGTTGAGTCATGAAACACAAGAGCAGTCAAATCGAGCCTTGAAGCTCACGTTCCTTAGTACTAAATACAACAATTATATATATTAGTTTTAATCCATAACATTTGGCGCCGTCTGTGGGAAAGCGCACAACAACCATGGCGAGAACACGGAGAACAACTAGCGCTCTGGAGGAGGAACACCATCAGGGACAACCCAGGTAATTTCGTCAACCGTGGAGATTCCTCCCCACTCAACTTATGCATCTACTCAAGCGGAAGCCCAGAGGGGCAACTCAACCTACCACAAGGGATGACTCCCCCGATATTCAAGGTACGAATCCTCAAGTTCAACAAGTACATATACCTGTGAATTCTCGACCCGTCGGGTATGAATATTACTATTGTTACTACTAACCCCCTTATGGGATGCCCCTTACCCCGAGGTTGGAGGAAGTGGATGCTGGGCGAAGTGAAGCACGAGGGAATCGCCCCCTATATACGAGGTTTGGCTCCTATCCCCGAGGATCGGGAATTTTCTGGTCCTTACACTGAGAGAGACTCCGAATCTTCGGATGATGAAGTGGCCCCAAGAAGGAGGCGTCCTGGCAAAGAGCCAATGGCCGATGGAAGGCAACGCCCTCAAAGCACCCAAGGGGCGAATCCCCAAGAAGTGCAGGAAAGGATCAGGGCTCATGAGGCTGAGATCCAAAGGCTGAGGCGTGACTTGGAGGCTCACCAGGCCACCAGACCCCAGATACCTCCTAGGGGGAGAAATCCTCCTCCTGTCATAGACCTGGATGGTCCGGTACGAAGAAGGGCTTCGTCCCAAGAACTGATCCAAGCAATCTCCTTCCCCTTGGAGATCCTGATGATCCAACTCCACCTTCACAGAAGAGATAATGAATGCCCATATCTCAAGGAAATTCAAGATGCCCACTATCAAAGCCTATGATGGCACGGGAGACCCCGCTAATCATGTTAGGACATTCTCTAATGCACTGCTGCTGCAACCCGTGAATGATGCTATAAAGTGTCGGGCCTTCCCTCAAACCCTGTCGGGTATGGCTCAAAGATGGTACAGTCGCTTGCCCCCAAACTCTATTGGATCGTTCAGAGAGTTAAGTCAGGCTTTTATTAAGCAGTTCATCAGTGGGAGAGTCCATGAGAAAAGTTCAGCATCTCTTATGAGTATTGTGCAGGGAGCTAAGGAATCTTGAGAGATTACCTGAATCGTTTTACAAAGGAGGCTTTAAAAGTCCCAGACCTTGATGATAAGGTAGCCATGATAGCACTGCAACAAGGAACTAGGGATGAGTTTTTCAAGATGTCCTTGGCCAAACGTCCCCCTGAAAGCATGTTGCAGCTCCAAGAGAGGGCAGGGAAGTATATCAAGGTTGAAGAAAGCATGAGGAAGACCGTAGTAAGTAATGAGCCCACTGGAGGCAAGAAGCGAAAAACTGATTGGAGTATATCGCTAAGGACAAGTATCCTAGAACCGAACAAAACCCTGATTCAACCCCCAAGAAGGGAGGACCTGGGCAAAAGTTCACCGAATACGCTAAGCTGAATGCTCCTAGAAGCCAGATCTTGATGGAAATGAGAAAGATCGAGATATTCGTTGGCCTAAGCCCTTGAAGGCTGATCCCGCCAAGCTAGATAAAGCAAGTATTGCAGATTCACAAAGATGTTGGCCATGACACCGATGAGTGTAGGCAATTGAAAGACGAAATTGAGTTTTTGATTCGAAAAGGAAGATTGAACAAGTATACTGGAGAAGGAGGGGACAGAATAATAATGGAAGGAAGAACTTTGAAGATCGTAGGAGGGACCAAGACGATCAGGGGCGGAATCCCCAACCTAGAGGGCCGGTTATAAATGCAATTTTTGGAGGGCCGCGACCTCGAGGGCCTGTGATAAACACGATCTTTGGAGGTCCAACTGCTGCTGGATTGTCCAAAAATTCCAGAAAGGCATATACTAGAGAGGTTATGCATATTGTTGGAGAAGCCCCGAAGAGGGCCAGGACAGAGGTAACATTGGCTTTTGATGATTCTGACCTAGAGGGTGTAAAGTTTCTTCATGACGACCCGCTGGTCATAACACCAATAATAGGAAATAGCTCGGTTAAGAGGGTCCTTGTGGATAATGGTGCTTCTGTGGATATATTGCTCCACGACGCCTTTCTAAGGATGGGGTATAACGACTCCCAGTTGACACCAACCGACATGCCGATATATGGATTTGCTGGAGTAGAATGTCCTGTGGAAGGGATAATCAAATTGCCAACCACCATAGGTACAGAACCAAGGCAAGCAACGCAGATGTTGGATTTCGTGGTGGTAAAGGCTAGTTCAACTTATAATGCTATCATGGGGAGAACAGGGATACATGCCTTTAAGGCAGTCCCCTCTTCCTACCATTCAGTTATGAAGTTTCCCACCCGAAACGGGATTGGAGAAGAGAGAGGAGATCAAAAAATGGCTAGAAGCTGTTATGTGGCCTCTTTGAGGGCAGATGGAGTCGGGGGGCAGGTTCTTCCTATTGAAGATATGGATGTCCGAGAAAATGACGAGAAGAGAGGAAAGCCAGCAGAAGATTGGTTTCGGTTCCTTTAGACCCCGAGAATCCTGAGAGGATGACTTTCATTGGAGCCACATTAGAGGAGCCCCTTAGAGGGAAGTTGGTGAAATTTTTGCAAGAAAATAGTGATGTGTTTGCATGGTCAGCAGCTGATATGCCAGGCATAGACCCGGAGTTGATTACTCACAAGCTAAACGTGGATCCAAGCCGGAAGACAGTGAAACAAAAGAAAAGAAATTTTGCCCCGGAAAGACAAGAGGATATAAAACAAAAAGAAGTAGAAAAGCTCTTAGAGGCTGGTTTCATTGAGGAGATTCAATTTCCGGAGTGGTTAGCAAACCCTGTAATGGTGAAGAAGGCTAATGGAAAGTGGAGGATGTGTATAGACTTCACTGATCTGAATGATGCATGCCCTAAAGACTGTTTTCCATTGCCAAGGATTGATACTTTGATTGATGCCACTGCTGGGCATGAGATGCTGAGTTTCATGGATGGATTTAGCGGATATAATCAGATAAATGCACAAGGATGACATTCCAAAGGTATCATTTATCACTGACTTTGGTGTTTATTGTTATCTTGTTATGGCGTTTGGTCTTAAGAATGCAGGAGCCACCTATCAAAGGTTGGTAAAAAAATTTTTAAGGATCTTATTGGTAAGACTATGGAAGTCTATGTTGATGACATGTTAGTCAAGAGTCTAGTAAAGACTGATCATATAACCCATTTGAGGGAAGCTTTTGAGGTCCTGAGGTACCACAAGATGATGTTGAATCCTACGAAGTGTGCTTTCGGAGTAGGATCTGGAAAATTCTTGGGATTGATGGTCTCAAAGAGAGGAATTGAGGCTAACCCCGATAAAATAAAGGCAATCCTGGACATGGAACCACCAAAAACTGTCAAGGATGTTCAGAAGCTCACAGGAAGGGTCGCTGCGCTAGGACGATTCATCTCCAAGTCAGGAGACAAGTGCTTGTCATTCTTCAAGTCACTAAAGAACATCAAAGACTTTGTATGGAATGAGGAAAACCAGAAGGCATTCGAAGAGTTAAAGAAGTATATGGCTCAGGCCCCGTTGTTGGCCAAACCATCTTTGAATGAAGTTTTATTCTTGTACTTGGCTGTTTCAGAGAGCGCCTTGAGCGCGGTGTTGGTTAAGGAGGACTGAAAGTCCAGAAACCCGTATACTATGTCAGCAAAATTCTGCATGGTGCTGATTGAATTATTCAACTATTGAGAAATTGCTCTAGCCTTGGTAATGGCTTCGAGAAAACTGCGTCCTTACTTTCAGGCTCATCAGATTGAGGTGCTAACAAATCAGCCACTGAGAAATATCATTCACAGTCCCAAGGCAAGTGGGAGATTGATTAAGTGGGCAATAGAGTTGGGAGAGTTCGATCTCAAGTATAAGCCACGTACGGCCATAAAAGCCCAGGCACTAGCTGACTTCGTGGTGGAATGTACCATACCCAACCAAGAAGTCGGGGGGCAGGAAGATACCATACCTCAAGACAAGGGAGTCGATAATGGGGACAGAGAAGGATGATAAGGAGAAGAATATTGGGTTCTCTATTTTGATGGAGCATCAAAAACAAATTCCAGTGGAGCAGGGTTGGTTTTGCAAAGCCCTGATGGGTTCTTAATTGAGTATGCTATGAAGCTAGACTTCCCAACCACAAACAATGAGGCAGATATGAAGCCCTGATAGCTGGCCTTGGTCTAGCTGGGACACTTAGAGTCAAAAACTTAAAGGTCCGTGGAGACTCGAAGCTGATCATATCCCAGGTAAAGGGAGAATTTGAGGCAAGGGATGATACGATGGCTAAGTATGTCCGCCTAGTAAGGGCTGTGATGACCCAATTTAATGAATGCCATGTTGAACACATTCCAAGGGAAGAAAATGCTAAGGCAGATGCGCTATCAAAGTTTGCTTCATCTGAGATAGAAGAAAGTTCAGGAAGTGTGTACTTCCGTGTTTTGAAGACACGAAGCATAGATGTTAAGCTTGTGGCTCCCATAGGCCTGGGGACGTCATGGATTGATCCCATCAAGGCTCACATTCAAACCGGTTGGTTGCCAAGCGATGCAACTGAAGCACGGAAGTTAACTGTTCGAGCACTAAGGTACTCTTTGATAGATGGGATTCTTTACAAAAGATCTTTCGTGGTTCCTTACTTGAGGTGTCTCAGGCCCGATGAGGCACGCTTGGCTCTTGAAGAAGTGCATGAAGGTATTTGTGGACAACACTTGGGGGGCAGGGCCTTGGCTCATAAGATAACCGTCTAGGCTTTTATTGGCCAGAAATGATGGCTGATGCCAAAGAATATGTGAAGAAGTGTGATCGCTGTCAGAAGCATGCACCTGTTGTTAGACAACCCCCGAGATGCTGACATCTATCAACTCGCCCATTCCCTTTGCTATGTGGGGGATGGATATTCTGGGGCCTTTCCCTATGGCCACGGCACAAAGGAAGTTTCTGATTGTAGCCATTGATTATTTCACCAAGTGGATTGAAGCCAAACCCTTGGCCAAAATCACAACTAAGCAGGTTGCACAATTCCTGTGGGAAAACATTATGTGCCGATATGGAATTCCCCGTATCCTCGTCACTGACAATGGAACACAATTCAACAACGAGGAATTCAAGAAGTATTGTGAAGAAAATGAAATTGAGTTACGGTTCACCTCTGTGGCTCACCCACAAGCCAATGGGCAAGCGGAAGTAGCAAATCGAATAATCCTGGATGGACTAAAGAAGAGGATCGAGAAGTCAAGAAATAATTGGGTGGATGAGATACTTCCCATATTATGGGCCTATAGGACTACCTGTAGAGTCACGACAGGAGCAACTCCCTTCATGTTGGCATATGGGGCAGAGTAGTAGTTCCAGTGGAGATATCACATTCCTCTCCAAGGATTCAGGCTTTCAATGCAGAAGAAAATGAAGAAGGGCAGAGGTTAGCCCTGGATCTAATCGATGAAGTGCGAGATAAGGCACATGCAAAGATAGTAGAATATCAGAAAAAGGCTTCATTCTACTACAACCTAAGGGTTAAAGAAAGGTTTTTCAAACAAGGTGATCTAGTCTTGAGGAAGATAGAAGCATCTGGTGTAGGACAAAAAGGGAAGCTTGCCCCGAATTGGGAAGGGCCGTACAGAGTCAAGAGTGTTCAAGGTAGAGGAACCTACAAGCTAGAGACTATGGATGGTTTGAAGTCCCGAGAACTTGGCATGCACAAAACCTGAAGGTTTACTATGTGTAGGGCAGTGGATACGATTCTCACTGTCAGATGGCGAGTAGGTTGAAAAGCACCTTGAAGCTTTGCTTGCTTAGGATTTATATGTTTAGTTTTATTACGAAGTTTATTAAGACTTGTGTAAGGGACGAATCCCAGACAATTTTATGAAATTCATAGTTCTTCAAAGTATGTTTGGCCTAACAATAAAAACCAAATGCATGGATGCAAGCATAAAGGTGATAAATAAAATAGATCTGATAAATATTACAAGAAGTTCGATAAATAAAGTCTCAAAAATAAGACAAGCCACGCAGGGCTGAAAAAGCTCTAAGGAGCTGAGGTACCCTCGGCATCCATATCATCGTCCTCTCCGCTCTCGCTGGATGTCTCTGTCGTCTCGGAGGAGGAGGAAGAGCTATCGTCCTCAGCAGGTCTGGAAGAAGACTCGGGAGGAGGAAGGAGTGGATCCTGAGGAACATGATCCGAGACAACTACTCGGGTACGAAACCTCTGTAGCAAAGCCTCGTCATCAGGGCAGACATAGTCCGCCGGGTTAATATCAGGACAAGCCTCGTTCACGGTCCCAAGGGCCGTGTCCCAACCAGTCCTAAAAAACCCGGGAAAGACTGAATCATCCCTAATCCTCATGGATTGGGCAAACTCCTCCGAGTCCAGATAGTTGTCTATAGCTTTATCCTTCTCCGCCCGAAGTACCACCAGCTCGGCGGTTAGACTCTCCGAGTTCTTCCTCCTTGCGCTTGAGCTTCTTCTCCAGGGTAGCATACTTCTTCTGTTGCCTCCTAAGGGCATTATCGGCCTTATCAGAAGCCCGCTTCCATGACTCGGCTTGCCTCACAGCGCCTTGAAAATAGGCGTTAGACTGAAACAAAGCAATCAACAAAGTATAAGGCAAGAAAATGCTACAAGAATGAAAGATAAGTTCAAAAGAGAGAAGGCATACCGAAGCCAGAGACTGGGCTCCCATGAGCTTAATCCTCTCAAGGTCAGGGGTGGCCACCACGTCAGTAAAGTCCTTGGGAGTCACGCTATGGTAGGACCAATCCCAAGCATGCTTCGTGGAACCAACCACGGTATCCCCTCGGCGGAATCCCCAGAGAGGCTGAAAGGCGCCTGTAGCAGCAGCAGCAGCAGCAGAGCAGGGGCAGCAGCAGCAGTGATAGGAGCACTATCCCTCAACTCCTTCAGTTGAAGCCCCCCATAGGCTCTTTGTGCTTTCTCAAGAAGATAGGCTCTGTCGCCTTTCCCCGGGTGTCTAGGCCTGCGAGCCGAGCTTTCTTCATCCTAGCAGTCTCTTCAACCAGAGGAACATTGTCCTCGTTAATCTCCTTAGCAGCGAAAAAAGCAAAAGACAAAATAAGTGATGTTAATAATGCATGAAATGAAATAAAGATGATAAGGGAAGAAAAATACCCTGTTGAGAAACAGAGGATAGTCCCACGTGAATGAGGGAGAACTCCTCTAAGAGAGTCCAGCTGGTAGTAGTGTCGTTGTCCTGAGTAAGCCCATTATAAATAATAGTTTCCTCAGGAGTTAAGTGAATGGATTTGAGGCTACCATCACTGACCTTCCCGAAGGAAGATCGGAAGAGTGTGCCCCAGTCACCATTCTCCCAACGTAACCCAACGAAACTATTCCTCCATTTTGGTTGTTATCAGGAATGGAGGCGCTGTTAAAGATGTTTACTTTTGGGCCTTTGCTTGACATAGACCCAACCACAAATACTGGAAGAGCTATTATAGCACTGAAAGACCTTCCTAAAAACAGCTAGAAAGAGGAAAGCCCTCCCTAAGGCAGCAGACCATAAAACATAAAATGTTCCTCCAAGCGTTTGGAGGAAGCTGACACGGGTTGATTTGTAAATCAGCTAAAAGATGAGGAATAAAAGGGTGGAAAGGAAACCTAAGCCCAGCATTAAGGGCATCAGTGTAAATAAAGAGTGTGTCGGGTCTCCAGTGGCAAGTACGGTCACCACCAGAGACTGGAACTAATCTAAGAGGAGGAAGGACGTTATAACGTGCATTTAGTTTATCGAAATCTATGTTGTGCCAAGTATTACAATGATTAAAAGAATCGAGATGTGCAGTGGAGGGATATTCATCCCCCTAGTGTTAATCATATCGATTAAAGACATATACGAAGAACGGATCTCGATATCCTTACCTCGTTTTGAAGCCGAGGCTATTTGGCCGCCCTCTCGGAATTCTTATCAGCCATTAGCAAGTTGGAAAAAGCCTGAAGGAGAGGTTGGAAAGCTAAAGGAGGGGATTTGAGAGAGGAGAAGGTTAAAAAGTTTGAGGAAGGAGTAGAGAGGTGAAATGAGAGGTGTGAGGAAATCACACTCTCATCCCACCTTTATATAGTGAAGGAAGGGGTAATGGGCCTTAAAAAGCCCATTTGGGCCCAAAAATAAGAAGGTTCTGGAATTATCCAGAGAATTCTAGTAAAAATCAAAAGAAAAACTTGAGTTTTTTCAAGATTCTGGAAGAATCCAGAAAGATATTAGAAGAGTTTGGAATTTGGGCTCAGAAATGAGTCCCAATTCTAGAAAAACCTTGAAAAAATCAAGCCCAGTTAAGGGCCCAAGTGTTTAAAAAGCCCAGGTAAAAAGGCCTTTGTATTAGGCCCAAATGATTTTAGGGGTAAAAAAAAAAGAAAAAAAAAACCCAGTTAAAAACAAAAGTTAGCCCAATAAGGGAGGGGCCCAATTAGCTAAAAACCCATTGAAGGGATGGTCCCAGAAAATTCAGCCCAAATTAAGGGCCCAGGTCAAATGGATCAAGGTCAAAATAAATATCTTGAACTCTTGACCCCATTCGATCAGAACTTGCACCAAGATCCTAGCTGAATGCATTGAGGTCGAATTTCCTTCGACCAAGGCTGAAAAAGGGGCTAATTCGGTCAAGAAAAGAATTCTGACCAAAATTCTTGATCGAAAATACCGGAATAGTTTTTAACCCTGCTTCTTGACCCAGCTCGACCAAGAAACACAAAGAATTCCTGATCGAAAACATCAAGATCGAAATCCTGTCGACCTGAACAACCAAAGATGGTTAATTCGGTCAAAAAACAAGAATCCTGACCGAAAGGGAAGAAAATCCTAGTCGAAAAAAAAAGAAGTTGGGGGAAATCCTGGCCGAAATTCGACCAGGATTCCTGATCGAATGCACCCTGCTCGAAATCCAGTCGACCAAGGCATACTGAAGGTTAATTCGACCAGGATCCTGGTCGAATGGATTCCTGGTCGAAATCTGTATTAAAAAAAAAAAAGAAAAAAGGAAAAAAAAAGAAAGAAAAATTCTTGGAAATTACAAAAATAAGGAAATTCCTTAAAATATTTTCGGAAAAATGCTAATATTTTCAGAAATAAGGAATAAATCCAGAAAATAAGGATAAATCCCAGAAATAAAGGGAAAAATCCAGAAAAATAAGGATAAATCCCAGAAATTAAGAGAAAAATCCAGAAAAGTAAGGATAAATCCCAGAAATTAAGGGAAAAATCCAGAAAAGTAAGGATAAATCCCAGAAATTAAGGGAAAAATCCAGAAAAATGAGGATAAATCCTAGAAATTAAGGGAAAAATCCAGAAAATTAGAGAAAAATCCCGGAATTAAGGGAAAAGTTCCTGGAAATTAAGATAACTCTTGAACAAAAGGAACAATCATTGTAAACGTGTAGGTCGCTCCACACTTTACGCAAAAAGAATCCCTGTAAGGGAATGAATAGACTTAACTTCTGCGAAACCTAATCAATGTTTCCCAAAAGTTGGGGGGCAAATGATAGGGATAAATAAATCCTGATTACATATAGTTTGGGCTGCAAGGCCCAATAAGAAGATGTATGACATTCAGACCAGAAAGGTTAACATGTCGATCAGGCCTGATGGGACAAAGAAGGCCCAAAAACCCTGATTATTTATTAATTTCGTAATTAATAAATAAGGGAGAAAAACAGCTATTAAGATAAGTCCTAGTGAGGATATAAATCCTTGTAGATTGGCCTCCAAGGAACCTCATGGGATAAGGAATCAGCTTCCTACTCCCTAGGACTCCTAAGTCTATCCTAATTCAGAGACTTGACCATCAAGTCTCCTATGCCAAGTCCAATTCAAGGACTCCCACATCTATATAAGGGGCCTCACCCCACAGATCAGAACTACATTTTTTGACTTGATCCTTGGCAATCAACAAGGTACGTAGGCATCTTGTTAAGGCAGGTTGAGTCACGAAACACAAGAGTAGTCAAATCGAGCCTTGAAGCTCACGTTCCTTAGTACTAAATACAACAATTATATATTAGTTTTTAATCCATAACAGAACACTTGATATCTCGATAAGTACAAAGGATTATCGATATCTCTAGTACTTCATAATGAGTTTGGCTTGTAGAGGTCTTCAGCTCATCGAGATCTCTAGTCTGCATAACTTCACTTGACTTGTAGATATCTCTGAGTTCTCGAATAGATATAGACTTGTCGATAACTCTGAGTTCTCTATTGAAAGAATGACTTGTCGATATCTTCTTGAGTTTTCGAGTAGCTTTCCTGACTTCTCTATTCCCGGTGGATATTGCTTATCCATTGAGTAGATATATAGCTCATCCATCGAGTAGATATATAGTTCATCCGTCGAATAGATATTGCTCATCCGTCGAGTAGATGTTGTTCATCCATCGAGTAGATATATAGCTTATCCGTCGAGTAGATATTGCTTATCCGTCGGTACTCTCTAGAGTTTGAATGACTTCTCGATAAGTCATTCTGGAGTTCTCGAATGACTTCTCTATAACATTAAATTTGTGACTTGTAGAGATCTTGACTTAGAACATTTTTTTCCAAACAGATTTATTCAACTCCAAGCTTCTTCAAAATTCTTCTGAGGCATGATCTTCTTGATCTTCTTCCAGATCGAATCCTTAGGCTTGATACTGTATTAGGAAAAAGATTCCAGTCTGGTCCTTTGCAATTTTACAGACTTTAAGTGTTATAAGTACAGAATACAAATTTAGATAACAATACAACTTACTTAGGGTTGACCCCAAGCTTAACTGATTACTGAAAATAACTGTTCATTACTGAAAATGACATTGTTAGCTCCTGTAATTTTGACATCATCTATATATATTACACATTTTTATTTATTTGAAGTAGTTGAGCGAATAAAACATTGGCACTTATTGGCCCTCAATAATAAGTCAAAGCAACAAGTGATTTACTGATTCATTTTAGATCAGGTATTTGTCCGGTTTTGTAATCACAGAACTTTTCAAGAAGGAATGACATTAGCAGCGATCAATAATAAATTAGAATGGACACTAGATCAACGTTCACACTCATACCAGCTGAGAATGTATTAAATAATTTAATGTCATTGCACATGGTACCAAATACCACTATTTTCAAGAATCTTTTATTGTTGTGTACGTAACACTACAAGAAATCTCATTTTCACCAACAAAAGTTGCTGACGAAAATCTATCTGTTAGCAATTACCAACGGGCTGCCGACCAATTGCAAACTTTTGAAAAGTCGATATAACATCAATGGTTTCGCAGCGGATTACAAATGAAAAGTTGAAACAAAATTTTCCATTGGCTAGATCAAAAGTTATAACAAAATTACTAATGAATTGGAAACAGATATTTAACTACAGAATACTAATAGAATAATAATAATTTACTAACAGATTACTAATGCAATACTAACAACATTGTCCGATGTCAGTTCCACCTGTCCAACTTGTATTCGGTTAGTAATCGGTTGATAATTATAGATTGATTATCTGTTTTTCCTTATTAATCTGTTATAATTGTAGATCGGTTATATTTATTATGTTACTAATATGTAGCAATTCTAGATCGGTCGTGCATATTTTTGTTACTAATCTCTTGTAAAATTTTACATATATATGTCACACCCTACTATATCACAACTATAAAATCAATTACAGTGCACATTCTTGTTCATTTTCTTTGCTCTCGCATCTTCTCTCCCACCCTAAAACTATGCAGCCGATTCAATTTCTGTATTCTCAAGTAGGGCTTGAGTTCTAGCTCTGAATTGATTAAGTTCCTAGTTATTTATCGGCATGTTCATCTTCCTCATTTTTTGTCCCCCTCTTTATTATATTTGCACACACACAAGTTAAAAAAATATTAACATATTTTTGTTGGGCATTATTTTACAACACAAATCAAGAATTAAAGAAGTTGTTCTCACCATTTGATTCAGTTACAGAAGGTAATCATCTATGTTTATAAATATATTGATTGTAACTGTAGTTTTGGGTTTTATACATGACTAGTAACTAATTATTGTTGCAGCTAGATTTACACCGGATGAAAGAACACAAATGCCAATTGAGTTTGGTTTCGTGACAGCTAGATTGAATGCATTGAGTACTCCTGATTTATTATCAGGCACTAGTATTAAATGGTTGAACCAATTTTGTATAAAATATGAGTATTTTGAGGAAGTCCTAAGTTTTGGAAGATTGTATATATTGAGAGTGTTGTATGTACTATTATTGTTGGTGTTAGAAATAATGTTTATAAAATTATATTTGATTGATTGTAAAATATCTTAACTTTTTTTAATCTTTCATTTTACCTAATTGTGAGTTGTAATTATAAATGGAGTTGAATATTTCAAGAGCGAAATGTTATGCGAATGTCATATTAGAAATTGTGATTATTAGCAAGGTCTTTCAATTGATTAACAAGAGATTTTCCGGCAAAGAATTCAGAACAAAATCGAGGATGGTAAAAGGGTGTGTCAATATAAATGGATATTCAGTTGTCAAAATTCTGATAGTATTTTGTTACCACTTTTAACAACAAATTTTCTGTTAGCAGTTTTTTATTCGAATTACCAACCAAATATTCTGTTGGTAGGGTGGCCCTCAATAATAAGTCAAAACAACAAGTAATTTACTGATTCATCTTTTAGATGAACAAGAACGAATAAGATTTTGGAATTCAGAGCCCTCATAGGCTGCATGAGAAACGACTACCAAAGATTATTTCCCTGGACTCGGGCTGTCTGCGGGTCTAAGGATGTTTCATTACTTCACCAGTTAAAATAGATCTCCAATTATTCTGTTTTTCATGTTTCCTCACAGCTTGAGGAAATCTATATGTGCTGGTAGCAAAGAGGACAATTTTCTTTTGTTGAAAAATTGTGTATTTTTTACTGTTCCCAATTATGTGGTTTTAGTTACGCTTGTGTTAAAAAATGCTAGGCTATAAAGGTAACACATTTGTATTAGAGAGGATAAGGAATCAATACATATATATTGATTGATGAATGATTTGCTAACAAGTTAAAATGTTGCAACTTTCGTCTGACTGGTTGGTTGTAGTTAAAGTCGTATTTTTCAAAATAGATTGCTGACTCATTTGGAGAAATAACTTGTTATAAATAAGAACAATGGTGATTTGATTCTGACCCAGGGTACTATGTTTAAAATGTCTTGGCTAAAAGCATCAACACTATAGCTATTGGCCTTTATACTTGATATATTAGCAGGAATCAACTGCTGCAGACATGGCCAGACTCAACTGCTGCAGAAGTCTCTACCTTCTTTTCATAATTAATACACCTTCAAAAACTGTTACTAATATGTAAACAGATGGTCTCATGTGTTCCAAAGAGCAATGTAAATCCAGCACAATGGTAAGACATGTATACTGACCATAATGTATACTTCATTTGATAAAGTAGATGGATGCAAAAAGAATGGATCGATGTCCCAACTTAGATGGAACAAAATGCCTTCAAATGCCCAGGATAAAGACCGACAAGCTAGTGTTGATTGAATTTAAAGTACAAAAACTTTGGTTCTTCGCATGCATATATTGCTCCATTCCATTCTTAACATCCTTTAGAGCTCAAACCCTTTGTTTGAGAAGGATTGCTATATTCACTACTCACCATACACATTTTCTTATACCAATAAATTTTAACTCACTCGGTTTTATTCTAATCTTCCCTGTAACCTCCGTTGTTTTCCACCAACCAAACAAATATAGGTTTCTAATTCTCTATCTAATTTACCTTGTTAAAGAAACTAGACCAAAATAACACAATATGTGAATCAAATACTAAGGACTTTTTGGACATTCAAATCATCGTGATAATAAATTAGATCGCAGAACATAACTTTAATCTGCATACCCAAAAAGGTAGGTTCCGTTAAATTTGTTTATCGGGGCTAGAGGATCTATAACCCCATTAAGTCAATAACTATTACGGATCTTGAATGGAACGGCTTTGTACATAAAGTACGAATTTTAACGTCGTATACCTCGCCTATTTTACCGAATTAAAAGCATACAAGTTATTTCAATTACGTATGGGCTAATACAACCGTAAAAGTCTCAGCATGCTAACGGATTCAATAATATGATGAAACAAATTTAGGTCAATGTCTGACTGAACGCGAAATCCCTTAAAGAAATGAATAATGATTGTTGAGCCAGCATCAAAAAACATTAATAGCTATCGTTTTAAAGTATCCCATGTACCCACAAAATAAAAGCAGATACTAGGGTAATTCGCTGAGTTAAATATGCTTAATATTTAGTAAAAGCCCGCCCCTCTTTTCCACCTCCTTTATGAGTAGGACAAACAAAATTTGCTTGCCCACCCCATGAGCAAGCTCAAGCTTCAAGGCAACCACCTCTTCCACTAGCTCCACCTGCGCTTCCACCTTCTCTTTCAGATACTTTACCTCTTCTTCCAGCTCTGCCTTCACTTTCTTCAAGTTGTTAATTGTCTCTTCATGATGATTACAACCGTTCGCGTCACTGTCAACGTCACTGTCAGCATCACTAAACACATTAGCGTCCTCAGAAACAGTCCCCTCATCTTTGCTCAATCAACCCCTGTCGTTAAGGGCCTCGAGTCTAAAGGCTGGTTGGAGGCGGGAGGAGCCACAGTTATGTCCTCGGTCATTTTTTCGGGAGACGAGTCACCCTTGATAGGCCTCTTGGATGCCGCCATTGACTCCTTTCCAGATAGTAACTTATACACCATTAATGCTTGATCTGCACAGAACGTTCACGTAAAGAGAACATTGAGGAAGGAAAAGGACAATCACTTAACAAAGAAATGTCTTTCACAGGTATAAATAATCAACACGATACATAACCGAGATAAATATGCAAATATAACACTCACAAATATGCATGTAACAACATAAATACTGCCACTCAGACATATAATAAATTCAACCACACATTAAAGCAAATCATTGCACACTGACGACATTCTGAATCAACAATACAGTTTGAAGGCTGGCAAAATTACGCAAACAAGGACTAAATATCGGTTGCCGAATCCGATTAGTAACCCACCGATAAAAATCTACTAAAAATCGATAGTGTCAGGTTACATACAGAAATAAAATCATTTCAAAATGTATAATTTATCTTAACAAATCTAAAAAGCAAAATCACCGTTAATTCATAAATCACCTCATGTAAAAATTTCCAGCTCATGTAACTTCTTTGATTATTAATTAAATTAAAAAGGCACACCAATTTTATAATTTTCCAGGTCCTACAAATTATAAAAAAGATATTATCGTGCACATCCCAAGCGAAAAATTGAACAACATAGAGAAAAAAGATGCAAGAAAACCGATTTGCGGTAACACAAGATTTATAAGAAACAAGTAGATATAAAGCCAAACAAGGGCACGTTTATAAAACAATTCGAACAAGATTAAAGGGTGCTTACCAAAAGTGCAGACGGCAGAAGCAAGTGAAATTTAAGGGTTACAAGTTACACCAGTCACCCTTTTTATTACAGGAAGATTCCACAAAATGGATCTGACCCAATGTAGAAGGCTCAAGCCCAGCAAACACGTGGCCCAAACCTCTATAATATTAAAATTAATTTTCTTTTTCATTTTTAGTTACAATTATTAATTATTAATTTTCTATATAAATATATATATCTATACTATATTATAATAGATGAAACATTAAAAGTTTGGTAGTCGGTCGGTCGGTACTTGGTGAAATTACTTAATTACACTTACTTAATTATTTCAGTTCTAATTATTGGGTCGATTAATTCTAATTCTAATTGATATGAAGTCAACTTCCTCCAATACTTTACTAATTTCAATTATATTTTATATTGAACTCTATATCATTATAATATATATTAAATTCAACTTCTCCTACCAATTTATATTTAATTCTTATCGAGTTCTATATATTCTAATTGTTACTCCAAGCTAAATTAATAGCAAACTAAATATAATTATTAAGACATAGTTGATATGTCATGTGAATCGGGTTAAGATATCAGTCCTACTAAAAAATTATACAAATGAATTTGGATAAAAAATAATATATTTATTTATCCAGGATAAAAAACACATTATACAATGATTTAGACTAACACAAAATAAAAATAAAAATACGATTTGACCAACAAAAATAAAATCTATACTATATTATAATAGACGAAACATTAATAGTTTGGTAGTCGGTCGATCGGTACTTGGTGAAATTACTTAATTACCCTTACTTAATTATTTCAATTCTAATTATTGGGTCGATCAGTTCTAATTATCAATCTCACAATTAGGACATAATTGACTTACATGAATCTTCTCTTGGTTCGCAATTACCACATCTATTACCTCGTTCAGGGTCATTTTATTACATTTAAATTTATCAACGAAAGTTTTCTAATATAAAAGATCTAGTAGCTCCAGAATCAATCAATACCTTAGCTTCAACATTATTCATTAAAAGTTTACCTGCTATCACCTCAGAATTCTGAACAGCATCATTTATCTTTAGATCAAATGTCCTTGTTGTTGCTTGTGGAATTGTTTGTAGTAGGTGGAGGTAATGCCAATACCTCATCTGGCATGTGTGCACTAGTACTTGCCACGTTCATCAAAGCCTTGACTGGTCCATTTGACTTGTATTCCCTAGCTATGTGTCCAGCCTTTCCACACTTATAGCATGTAACTCCCGACTTCGGTATCTTACACTCGTTAGCCAAGTGCCCCTTCTAGTTGCATCTATAGTATGTCATGTACAGCTTATTACACACTCCTGGATGTCTTTTTCCATATTGCTTGCATTCTGGACTCTGAAATCTATTTTCTCCAACTTGTCCTTGACTTGACTGGTTGTTCCCCTTAGGATCTTGTCTCTTATTCAAATTTCCCTTCTTCTGAAAATTTCCTCCTTTGTGGAATCCAATCCTTTTCACAATCCTGTCTTGTGAGCTTCCGGCTTCAGACTTCTCTCCATAAAATGGAACCTTTCTCTTCTTGTTATCCTTTTCTTTCCTTGACTGCATCCCATTACTCTCAATCAGAGCAGCTTTCTATACTACTCCAACATAAGTATCAAGCTCAAACATAGCCACTCTATCTCTGATCCAAGGCTCTAATCCTTGTTGGAATCTTTTTGCTTTCTCTTCCTTAGTGTTGGTATACTTAGTCACAAACCTTGACAGCTCCATAAACTTCTTCTCGTACTCCAATACAAGATATACTTCCTTACTTCAATTCAAGAAATTTAAGCTCTATCTGATGTACTTAGGGTAATACTTTTCCTGGAATAACCTCTAACCTTTCCCAAGAAACCGGCTGATTTGCCTCCATATCCTTCACTGAATCCCACCAATAGATGACTTCCCCTTTCAGAAAGTAAGTAGCATATGGCATCTTATGATCTTCTCCTAACCGAACCAATTCAAAAGCTCTTTCCATTTCCCTAATCCATGTATTAGCTATTACCGGATCAGTGGTATCATGAAATGTAGGTGGATTCACATTCTGAAAAGCTTTGAAAGTAACAATTTGTCGAGGTGGTACTGGTGGATCAGGTGGTTGGTGTGGTTCACGGTTATCTTGGTTTTCAAATTGTTGTTGAAGAGTTCTTTGTTGTTGAGCTATAGCATTTGTTTGTTGTTGTAAGGTTTCCAGTAATCGAAGAATATTAGGATCTGTGGTAGAAGTTGTTGTCGGGTTCTTCTTTCTAGGTGGCATGATCCTGAAATAGAAGTTATATCAAAACAGGTATGAAAAATACACAAAATTTCAAGGTTAAGGTGTCGCAAGTCATTATATTCATTCGATCGGGTTTCAAATTAAACAATAAGGATGGTACATATAAAGACAAGAGAACAATTGAAAGCAGATAGAACGATAGTGCATAATTTTTGAAATTAAGGTCAAGGTACATCAAGATCGGAATAGAGTCTGAACTTAGGGATAACATGCTTACTTAAAGGAAAACAACAGGGAATTATACAAAGTCCAACAATACAACAACATGAGAAGTAGATAATGGAAAGAACTAAGGCTCCGCTCCATCAGATCGGGGTCCGGTAGTCTTCTCCTCATGAAGCGTCTTCACAATACTCTAGAGCTTGTCCGCAATCATCTGGATAGTATACTGGCTGGTACGGTCTCGGTGCGATGGCATCTCATCAAGCTTAGTATTAACGTACTGAACCAAGGTCTCAAGTCTCGCAGTCATCTGCTCCTTAGGCTTCCTTCATAATTTTGGCTGTCCGGATACACATTCTTCAGTCACTCTAACAGTCGATCGTACTTGCCCTGAAACCTGTCGAACTCACGCCTTAACTCAGCATAGACGGAGAAAACAATTGTGTCGGACGGTTCAGAGGATGATGAGGAATGCGTCCTTTGCTGCCAAACAATACATAGATATATATATAAGGGAATTATTAGCGGATGACTCGAATAACCTTTACCTACACTCTCGTATAATACTATAAACCTATATACATATATAACCTATTGGGCTATCCAGGGACTCTAAACCGTAGCTCTGATACCAAAACCTGTCACACCCCAACTTTAACAATAGATATTATACAAATTATCACGATAGTTAACAAAAGGAAATAAATACATCCAAATCCAAGATCTTCCAGTTTAGAGTTTGGAACAACCCAATACTATTAACTATTACAACCTGATTTTTTATATCGAGTCCTCACACAAAACGATCACTATCCTACCTGAGCTCGAACATACGAATCGGCATCACAAGTCTTACGCGCTGTTTGCTTAAATCTAACCATATCTGCTAGCTCTCATATCAGGGTGAAAGCAAGTAGTGAGCCAAATGCTTAAAAAGCGCTATAATATACATAAACAAGAATGAAAGAATAACAATGGAAGTGAAAGATTCAACAATATAGTATCAAGAGATAACTTTCAGGGTGATGACATCTTTTCTTGTAATAAAACAATTCAAAACCATTTCTTTATCAAAAACCAATTTATGAACCTACGAATTACAGTCGGTGATCAGCCGCGAAGTAATCCCGAACCTCGCTGGGTTCTAGAACATTAATGGGATCCCTAGGCAACCTTTAAGCCTACAAATTAAGAGCAGAAAGGACTTGCGTCTCAGTCCAGATCCACTATCTAAAGAAAATATTTATCCCCCTTTTGGACTGAAAATCCACTTTTAAACTTTTTCATTTTAAAAATTTATTTGATGCCAAGTGACGGTTAAACTATTAAACAATGAACATCTTTATCAAGGGTTCTAGATCAACTTTAAAGCCATGATCAACTAGACTGATACCTTATCAAATGGAATCGCAAAATTTCTATTCACCAAGAATCTGACAATGAGGTTTCAGAGGGTTGTTGGATTGTATAAAGGAACTAAGTCAAACTAGGTTCAAGGTAATGGTTCCAGATAAGACATAGGTATTAAAATATAAAGAAGGTGAGCATCAGTTCAAAGTAAACAGGGTATCATATTTTAGGGGTAAGAATAGGGTTATCAAGCAATCATGAACGACTTTAAGGAATAACTGACTTTTAGGTATCTAGATAAGGTTACTGAGTATAGCTTGCACAGGGTTCAACATCACAATTACTTTGGTATATTAGCATGGTATGACTTTTGATTTACTTGCATAGAAATCTTCAAGTAAAGTTAAACTACTTGCAATAAATACTTGAGGGTTCATGTCACTTGCATATAATACGAAAGATAGATTTGGAACCACTCGGATCATATATATACCAAGGTGAATTAGAACACTCGCACCATATATAAGAACTGGGTTATCACACACTTATAGTGTAAACAAAAAGGTAGGTTGAAACACTTGCCTTGAGAAAGGCTTAACTTGACTGGCAGGTGGGAGCAACTGGAGCTTCACTCGACTTTAATGGCAAGTTTACCCTCGTCTCGAGAGCCTACACAAAATAATAATAACCTCATTATAAAATATACTCACTAACTCGACCTAATTATAAACCGAAATTACGCACATTGGCACTTAGGCCTGTATACACTTACATGCTTACAATTACCTTATAAGCATAATAGTTCACATAGCCACATATGCTCACATAACACATTTAACTACGTAATAATATATTCACACACTATATTACATCACTAGGCTTGTGTTAGTCCCTTAATAATATGACAAGAATTACAGAAGGGGGGTTGAATGGAATTCTTGAAACTTTTTCTGGACTTAAAATGTTCTAACTCGAATATAAATATAAGTGTATTGATTAGCACAGTGCGGAATAAAAACTTAAGTGAATCAAGACATAAGTAATTAAAAACAAGAGTCCTTAAAAACTTTCTGGTGGATTTGAATGATTCCACCAGAGATATATATTATATATCGAGAGAACCCTGTGTGCTGAAATGCTCACAGCTGCATACAACAATTGAACTTCTAAGACTACAGAGAAATGCTAAAAATCCTGCTTACAAATGTTTCTCTGCTTTCTTGCTTAGATCAATTATGTCTTAGTTGCTACTACTTGGTTTATATATCACCAAGATTACAAAGTAATAAGACAAGATAATAAAACAAAAACTATCTAGTCTATTACAATGCTACTTCATTACTCTATTCCAGCATCTTTGAATATCTTCATAATAGCATGGAAATGGCAATGCTTCTTTGTTCTCGAAAACCCAGTTGAATAGGCTACCACATTCCATTTGCATCCACTCGACGCATGTGACTGTGTTGTCACTGTCAACAGATATTTGAATTCTTTATCCGTCGGGTTCATGATCATCCGTCGAGTTATTGATCATCCATCGGGTTGTCTATTTGATCATCCGTCGACTTCATTGTAGGTTATCCGTCGGGTAGGAAACTGGCACTTGACTTCATTTCATTTATGCAGAATTACAAGACATCATCTATGTACAGTTAATCAACCTATTCTGCATATCTAGTTAAAGTCAACATGACTGGAATACTACTTACAGAATCTATACAATGGTGAATGCAGAAATATGCTACAGACTTATTGTTATATAAGCTACTCACTCGATGGATAATAAGTCATCATCCGTCGGGACTATAATGAGTCATCCGTCGGGACTATAAATCTTATCCGTCGAGTGCTACATTATTTCACTAAGTAAAATTTATTAAGGTGTTTTGTTCATGAAATTATCAAGTACACAACATATACACAACAATCTCCCCCAATTTATGTCTACTGGAATTGTAGCCATAAATTAAGAGATACTTGATGATAACAAAACACCCAAAATATATAACTTTAAGAGAGAGTAGATATTACTGAAAAGTGCTTCAAATAAAAAAAATGTACAAAGTTTTGCTCACAATCATTTTTCAAGATGCTCCTCTAGCCTGAGCAGATTTTTCTAGTTTCTTGAAGGTCTGGATCTCTTTCCAAGCTTTCTATTGTTTTCCTCAATCTGATTTTGGAGCTGCCTATGGAATTCCAGTTCCTCAGATTCTGAGAGGTTTATCTTTCCTTGCATTTCCAAAAGAGTCTCATTGCTAGAGATGCTCAATTGGTCTTCTAATCTGAAGAATCTTCTCACGCCTTTATCATCTATGAACTCCATTAGCCTGTAGGGCCTTAGATGCACTCTTCTCCCTGTGTAAGGGATGATTAGAGTCTTTGGGAGTGCATCTTTAGTTCTAACACTCCTTAGTTCTTCAATCTTCTTCAATACCAATCTTCTTGCAGTAATGTTGAACCCAAAGTTCTTCTTGAAGGATGAATAAACTTTAATCAATACAGCTTGGCTTTCTTGAAGGATCTTGTGAAGAGGCCATTGAATCTCCTTTCCTCCTTTGTACTTGAACACTAACCTTTCAGGTAGGTTTCTGTATGCATCAATTCCTCTCACTTCATCTAGTTCATCCAAATAGAGGTTTAGATCAGAAAATTCTTTGATGTCACATAAGTACATATAGTCTCCTTTACTGACTTTAGATTGAGCTTTGACTTGAGACTTGGATTTGAGAGGTGACAGCTTCACTTTCTTGACTACTCTTAACTTTATTCTTTTTGGCTTGCTAAGGATTGGTAGATTGAAGTCAGGAATTGGTATGTTGTCCCATTCTATTGGCTCATCCTTGGGCATAATAGGTTCACCATGAATATTCCTGTAAAGATCCACCACCCTGATATCTTCAAATACCACAGAGGGCTTTGATGCTTGAGTTGTAGATGGTGTGGATTCCTTAGGAAATTGATCTTCCAATTCCTTGTCAATAATATCCAGTTTCCTTTTAGTTCTTTTAGCCAATTCCTTCTTTCTTGGAGATTTCTTCTGTTTTTTAACTTGCTTCTTTAATTCAATAGCTTTAGTTGGTTGAGAAGGAATTTGTTATGATGAATTTACAGCATGTAGCTTGGCCAAGATAACAATCTGCTCTTTCTTTTGTTTAGTCTTTTTAGCATCCAGAGCAGCTTGCTTCTTTTCCTGCTTCAATCTAGCCTTTTCTTCTCTCTTTGCTTGAGCAAATTGAGGATGTCCAGCCACCACACAAATTTCTTTCCCATTTTTGAAAATCTTGGCAATTCTCCTTTTGGAAGCTGAATCAGCTGGATCTTTGTATAAAGCAATTGATCTTGACAGAAGCTTCTTCTTATCAGGCTTAGGTGTCTCATACACATTGTCCAAAGGATTTTTCAATGATGATTTTGAGTAGTTTACCCTTGGTTTAAGAATTGTTTCAGCCTTTGGAGATTTGATGCAGGAAGACTGTCCTCTTTCCAGATAGTTCATGCTCATCTCATTCATACTAATTTGCTTGACTTGAGAGTGATGGATGGATGACTTAACTGCCTCCTTGACAAGTTTAAACTTCTTCTGTATTTCCTCATCAATCTTCTCCCAGTTGACTAAACTCAACTTTTCCTTATCAGCTGCTCTTAAGTTGGCTACTGCTGCATGATCAGATCTATACTATCTGTAATTGATGGCTTTGAGATAGTAATTGAAGGTACAATTACTTTAGTGATATGAATTTGAAGCCTCTCCCCCTCGCTTGATCCTTTCTCCCCCTTTTTGTTATCATCAAGTTGAACAGAGGAGGGGGTTTGAGCATCCACCAGTTTTTGAAGTAGATCAGTCTGTTGAGCTTGATGGAGATGAATGGCAGCTAAAGATGCTTCCATGGCTGGCATTCTTGTGTCCAAGGCATCTATCTTGGTTGACAGATCAGAATTTTTCCTTAATTGCCTCTTGATGTCAAGCATTGTAGCTTCTGGAAGTTTAGAGTCTATCCTGTCTGAAATAGCCTTTTTCATCTCCTCAATATCATTCTTCATAGTATTCACATCTCTAGCATGCTGTAAGCCCTGGATTTGTTAAAGTTGCAGGGAGGCTAGATGTGCCTGAAGGAGCTTCTTGGTGCTGGCATTGGTAGTGGTTTGAAGAGCAGTATTGGTCTGATTGATTAATTGGATCAGGGTTGTCTTGAAGTAATGCTCATCACAGTGCTTTGAGAATGCCCATGATGGCATACCTGACCTTGAACTTGAGCCTACTTCTCCCCCTATGTCCATTGCTTCATCTTCACTATCCCCACTCCCATCTCCAAAAAAATCAGTTGAACCACCAGTCTCATAGTCCATATCACCAGCTGTAGAAGGCAAAGCTGTGATGGCATCCTTAGCTCTCATTAGAGACTGTGTGGTATCCACCAAATTCAGCATCCTTTCTGCATTGTCATTACCTTGTTCAGCTAGAAGTTGATAAGCTGGAAACGGGCGAGTAAATGCCTCAGCATCAAGGGAAGTGGAATTTATAACAG
This sequence comes from Apium graveolens, assembly GCF_009905375.1. NCBI lineage: Eukaryota > Viridiplantae > Streptophyta > Magnoliopsida > Apiales > Apiaceae > Apium > Apium graveolens. The sequence goes on along the minus strand of NC_133655.1, from coordinate 190,766,581 downwards.
CTTTAGGATGCTGAGATAGTCCTTCCCTGTCTGTATCCTGGACATTTATTGACTCACTAGCAATGACATTCATCCTTATTGCTCCAGTACCTGCATTTCTCTCATTTTCTCTTTTTGTTGCATCAGGGTCTCACCCTGGCTCCCCAACCTCACACCCTCACCTTCACCTACTAAGGTGGGACTCCTCTCACTCTCTTTTGCCAATCCTGAAGAAATGGATTGCAGATTTTCACTCATTTCCTCTCCTTTTTCCTAGGAGTGACCCAGACTCTCACTCAAAACACTCTTCTCTCTCAATCCTAAGAGTGGCTGTACAACCACTAAATCTTCTGCACTTGAAATAATTGAAGTTTGAATTTATACAGAGATACTCGACGGATGAGTGATATCCATCGAGTGAGTGGTTTTGCTATCCGACGGATAATTGCTATTAGGCTTATCTGTTGGGATACAATCACTACTCGACAGATGAGCAATATCTGTCGAGAGAGTAGAAATGAATGAGCTGGGAATAGAAACTATTGTTGACTCTATGCTGATTGAAGATATTTTAGGCACAGATGACACAACAGTTCCTGAAAGAATTGGCAAGTAAGCCAATAAATCATCTAAAAGATGATGCTCACTTGCACTAGATTTTGGCTTCCCCAACAGAGTTAAAGAAGGGGAATGAGGAATTGATGTGTTTATCATATCCACATCCAGAGAATTTGTTGGTGAGTTTGGTGTTTGAGGTGCTTCTATAACTAGAGATTTTGGTTGTGACTCCACATTTATTGGAGCCACATCAAACTGAATTTGTGAAGGTGCAGTGACTGTGTTTTTAGCACCAGTTTGCACAGTGTGTGTACCCTGTGCATCCCCAAAGGTCTTTAATTTCTTCTTTCTGGTATAAGTTTGGGGTGAGCTTGTGTCCCTAACCCTCTTAGCCTGTGCTCTTGGTTGAGAGCTTTGTTCAATAGCTGCATCCTTTTGGGAGGATGTAGCTAGAAATGAGGTTTTGTCCTTTTTAAGCACTGCAGTTTGTTGGGAAACTGCAGTGTGGCTAGGCTGGGATTCACTCAACTCTCCAACCTTATTCTTGGGGTTTCTTTTATGTTCACCCCTTCCCTCACCTAACTTACCCTCCTTCTCACTCCCCGCTTTGGCTTTAGTGGATTTTTCAACTGGCATCTTTTGGGAGATACCAGAGGGGGCTTTCTTTGATTTGGATTTTGAAATAATTATAGGTTTGGCAGCTTTGGTAGGCAACTGTTTGGTCATTGACACAGTTGCCATAGCCACATTTGAACTCAAAGAAATTATGGAGGTTGGAATAGTTGTAGGGATAGGTGAACTTACCTCACTTACCTGAGGTGTTTGCATTACATGAAAATAGAACATTGGTACATCCTTGTGATGATTGGCCCTCTTCAAATCTGCAATGAGCCTTCTCTCTTGAACCCAACAATCTAGTTTATTGTTAGGGTTCTCAAGCACAATATCTTCACAGAGGTGGTTAGCTAATAACATAAGAAATCTAGCATAATACACATTCTTACCTCTTTTATTTAACTCTCCTAATTTAAAACCTAACTCAAACAAGACAAGGTCACTGAAATTGTAGAATTTATCTGTAACTAGCATGTAGAGCATGTTAAGCATGGAAATATTCACTGAATCAAAATTACTGACCTTTCCTGAGAAAACCTTTGTAACTACATCACACAAGTAACTCCACTCTTTCCTAAGACCCATTCTACTAATATCACTCAGTTTAGAAGTAGGGAGTGCATAGTGCATGGAATTAAGCATATTGATTATATCAGTGTCAGTGTGTGGTGAAGTCACATTGTTATTAGGAATTTGAAACATGCTTTTATCACATCACTATTGATACAGAATTCTTTACCTTTAATGGTTAGAGTGATGGTCTTATCTGTAGAGTTGTAGGTAGCAGTGGTCCACATATCTTCAACAACTTCACAGAAGATTGTGGGTGATTCCAGCATGGCATAGTTGAGCTTGCAACTCTTCACAAAGTCCATCATCTTGTGATAGTCTCTAGATTGCTGAATACCCTTGTTCACTAGTGCGGTGAAATTGTTCTTGTCATAAATGAACCCAGTTTGAGACATAATCTTTATAACAGGTGCCATTGTTAGAGAATAAGAGCTTGAAGAGAAAGAGAGTAAGTGCTTTGGGAGAGAATGAAATTAGAGCAGTTGAATTGAGAATGATAAAAGAAAAGCAATTGTAATGAAATAAGCTTTTATACTATCTCAAAAATAACTGATAAAAATAATAAAGTAAAATAAAGTAACCAATAGAAATTGCCTAAAATAGCCGTTTAAAAATAAACTGTAAAAATTCCACCCATTATCCGTCGTCTTATGCTTATAAACTGTAAGTATACTCGATGGATAATGTACAGGGAATTAACGGCTGAGATTAAGAAAATTCGACGGATGAGGATCAACTGTTATCCGTCGAGATATAAAATAATCCAGAAACATAATTGATTTTTGTTAGCAAATAATATATCGACGGATGATCAAACTCGATGGATAAGGATCATCCGTCGAGATGTAAATTTTGACTAAGCCAAAATCTCATCTATGACTGAAAAATCAATGAAATTTCTGGCTGTATTTCAACTTGCAAATTAACTCAGATAGATTTAAGAGTAATTAAGCATACCTAACTCACTTACCAACCTTGAAAAGGTGGATTCATCCAGTGGCTTGTTAAAGATATCTGCAAGCTGCTTCTCACTTAGAACAAAATGTAGTTCCACAGTACCATTCATTATATGTTCCCTTATAAAATGGTACTTGATATCTATGTGCTTTGTCCTTGAATGTTGTACTGGATTTTCAGTGATGGCAATTGCACTTGTGTTATCACAGAAAATAGGAATTTTTTCAACTTGCGAACCATAGTCTAGCAATTGATTTTTCATCCATAAGATCTGTGCACAACAACTACCAGCAGCAATATATTCATCTTTAGCTGTAGAAGTAGAAACTGAATTTTGCTTTTTACTGAACCAGGACACAAGCTTGTTTCCTAGAAATTGACAGGTTCCTGTTGCACTTTTTCTATCAATTCTACAACCTGTATAATCTGCATCGAATAACCAGTTAGATCAAAACCAGAATCTCTAGGGTACCAAATGCCAAGGTTTGGTGTTCCCTTGAGATATCTGAAAATTCTCTTAATAGCTATTAAGTGAGATTCTCTAGGATCAGCCTGAAATCTAGCACATAAACATGTAGAAAACATTATATCTGGCCTACTGGCTGTTAAGTACAAAAGTGAGCCAACCATGCCTCTATAACTTGAAATATCCACAGACTTTTCAGTAGTGTTTAATTCAAGCTTAGTTACAGTGGCCATGGGAGTTTTTGCAGATGTGCAATCCATTAGATCAAACTTCTTTAAAAGATCAAAAATATATTTAGTTTGACTAATGAATATTCCATCACTAACTTGCTTAACTTGTAAGCCAAGAAAGTTAGTTAGTTCTCCCATCATACTCATTTCATACTTACTTTGCATCAATTTGGCAAACTTTTTGCAAAGTTTCTCATTTGTAGAGCCAAAAATAATATCATCTACATAAATTTGAACAAGTATACTAGAGCCATTAACATTTCTGAAAAATAAAGTTTTATCTACAGTACCTCCTGTGAAGTGGTTTTCCAAAAGGAACTTTGATAAAGTGTCATACCAGGCTCTAGGTGCTTGCTTCAGTCCATAAAGTGCTTTCAAAAGATAATAGACATATTCTGGAAAATTTGGATCTTCAAAGCCATTAGGTTGACTGACATAGACTTCTTCGTCCAAATCTCCATTCATAAAGGCACTTTTCACATCCATTTGATAGACCTTGAAATTGGCATGGGCTGCATAGGCTAAGAAGATTCTGATGGCTTCAAGTCTTGCATTAGGAGCAAATGTTTTATCAAAATCTATTCCCTCTTGCTGACAATAGCCCTTAGCAACCAATCTAGCTTTGTTCCTGAATACTATGCCATTTTCATCCATCTTGTTTCTGAATACCCATTTGGTATCTATTGGATTCTTTCCTTTAGGCTTGGGCACCAGCTTCCATACATTATTCCTTTCAAATTGGTTTAGCTCCTCCTGCATAGCTAAAATCCAATTAGGATCCAACAAAGCTTCTTCTACCTTCTTTGGTTCTTCCTTGGAAAGAAAGCTGCTGTATAGATATTCTTCCTGAGTTGCTCTTCTTGTTTGAACTCTAGAAGAAACATCAACAATGATAAGCTCAAAGGGGTGATCTTTTGTCCATTTCCTTTGTTGAGGTAGATTAGCTCTAGATGAAGAAACCTCATTGTTGTCTTGATCTATGATTGAGTTTTGATTGTTAGAAACTCCCCCTGAGTTTGTGGATCTTTGATTTGAGAAAGGGGAACTTTCTATAGGTGATCTATCTTGACTTCCTGCTCCTTTTGATAACCCGACGGATGGTGAGTTTTGAGTACCGACGGATGAAGCTGGTTGTCTCCCGACGGATAACGCAGATTGCCTTCCGACGAAAGAAGCATTATGCAACTCGACAGGTGTTGAGTTTTGTGCTTCATTGGTAGTAGATTTATCTGCATTATCCTTAGACACTATTTCTTGATCACTTTCATAATCACCATCATCATTAACCATCTCCACATTGTCGAATTTGAGGCTCTCATGGTAATCTCCATCTTTCAGTCCTTCAATCTTTTTATCATCAAACACAACATGTATTGATTCCATAACAATGTTGGTTCTTAGATTGTAGACTCTATATGCTTTACCAACAACATACCCAACAAAATTTCATCATCTGCTTTAGCATCAAACTTCCTATTTTTTATCAGTTTGATTTCTCAGAATATAGCACTTGCAGCCAAAGACATGAAGAAAATTTAGAGTTGGCTTCTTGTTCTTGAACAATTGATAGAGAGTCATGCATCTGGCTTGATTAACCAAAGAAATATTCTGAGTGTGGCATGTAGTATTTACAGCTTCAGCCCAGAAATATGTTGGCAGTTTAGATTCTTCAAGCATTGTCCTTGCAGCTTCAATAAGTGATATGTTCTTCCTTTCCACTACTCCATTCTGTTGTGGAGTCCTTGCTGCTGAAAACTCATGCAGAATCCCATTTTCCTCACAAAATGCTCTCATGACAGAATTCTTGAACTCAGTTCCATTGTCACTCCTGATTCTTCTAACCTTGAAATCAGGATGATTATTGACTTGCCTTATGTGATTGATGATGATTTCACTAGCCTCATCTTTAGACTTTAGGAAATATGTCCAAGAGAACTTTGAGAAATCATCTATAATTACTAGGCAAAATCTTTTCCTTGAGATGGACAATACATTGACTGGTCCAAACAAATCCATGTGAAGCAGTTGCAAAGGCTCTTCAATTGTTGAATTAAGTTTCTTCCTGAATGATGCTTTAATCTGCTTCCCTTTTTGGCAGGCATCACACAGTCCATCCTTAGAAAACTCCACTAGAGGAATGCCTCTAACCAGTTCTTTCTTCACTAGCTCATTCATGGTCTTGGAGTTTAAATGGGATAGCTTCTTGTGCCATAGCCAACTTTCATCCTGACTTGCTTTACGGAGAAGACAAGTTATAGATTTTTGCATTAGATGAGTTGAAATCAGCTAGGTACACATTTCCTTTTCTCACACCAGTGAGAACCACTTTGTTGCTTCTTTTATTAGTCACAACACAGGCTTCTGAATTGAAGGTTACTGAGTTGCCTTTATCACAAAGTTGGCTGATACTCAACAAGTTGTGTTTGAGACTATCCACTAAGGCAACCTCCTCAATGATGACATTGTCCTTTAAAATCAAGCCATATCCCACAGTATAACCCTTGTTGTCATCTCCAAAAGTAATACTTGGGCCAGCTCCCTCCTTAAACTCTGTGAGCAGGGTAGAATCAACAGTCATGTATCTTGAACAACCACTATCCAAGTACCAAAGATTCTTTCTGTTTCCCTGCACACATCAAAGTCAAATCAAATTAATTTTGGTACCCAAGTTTCCTTGGGTCCTGCCTTGTTAGCTTTCTTATTCTGTTTTTTAGGCTTTATCTCATTTGACTTAGGAATTTCAGATTCATCCTTAGTCATTTGAGTTGGGCCTTTGAAACCATTCATTGCAACAGAATTATCATGCATATCACCTTTGAAACCATTCATTGCAACAGAATTATCATGCATATCATGACTAACAGGAAATGGCATGCTATGTGTAAATATGTTGTTCTCCTAAGGCATGCTAAATGGCATTTGTGGCATACTATATGCAGCATAATAAGGATTAGGTGCAAATGGCATATTAGCAAACTGTGCATTCATGTTCTGTGTAGACATAGCATTAACAGGCATGGGAGGCATGACATTCATGTTAGGAAATTGAGGTTGCATAGACATGGAAGTAGGCATGGAAGATTTGCAATTAACAGACAAATGATTTACACTACCACACTTGACACAGACTTTTCTAGGAGTATATTTATCAGGTGTGTAGTTATTGTGTTTGTTAATCCCTAATTTACCATTCCTATTGTTTTTCTTTTTGGTCTCTGTTTTTACCTCAATCTTTTCAAGTCTGTCACTTAACTGTTTGACAGTCATGTGACCAACATTAGCCTTTTTCCCTTTCTTTACTTGACTCGATTCTCCTGAAACAAAGTTCTTGGAAACAGACCCATACTTCTCATTCAGCTTAACAAGTTTGGCATTACTGATAGGCTTGCTCACAGTCGACGGATGAGGATTTTCATCATTCGACGAATAACACTTTTTGTTATCCGAAGGATGATCCTCATCATCCGTCGAGTCTACATCTGTAAGCACTCCATCTACCAAATTAGGTTCTAGTTTCTCTTTGTTCTTTTTCCAGGATTCATCACAGAAAGACTCAATTCCGTGAACTTTGGTGATTTGAGCATGGACATCCCTGGATGTTTTCCAAGCTTTAATCACCTCTTGTTCACGCTCGAGCTGCTTCTTTAAAATTTCCTCTTTCTTCAAGGACTCAGTTAATTGCTCCTTGGCAATTTTACACTCAATTCTTAATTTTTCAAAATCAATAAACTGAGACTCAAGCATATTATTTCTCTCACTCAAAAAACAAATTGTTTTCTTTGATTTTAGCATTTTCTTTAGTAAGAGACTTAAGTGTAACACACAAATGATATAACTCTATAGACATGTCATTTGTGGCATCATTAAACTCAGCTTTAGATAAATGTGCAAGGTTTGTAGTAATTACCTGATTACTTGAAGAGCTTGTTCATGTCTCATCAGACTTGGCCATTAGGGCTAGATTGACATAGATGACATCTTCATCTTCATCCAGAGCATCTGCTGCCCAGTCATTTTCTTGTGTTATGAAAGCCCTTTCCTTTTGTTTGAGCAGCTCAAAGTATTTTTGTTTATAATCCACTAGCTCAAACATTTTCTTGCTGGAATCTGACTTCCTACACTCACTGGCAAAGTGCCCTGCCAAGCCACATTTGAAACATTTGAATTTTGATTTTCCACCATGTTTCTATTTGGCTTGGCTGCTCCAAAGTTCTTCTTGAACTTGAGCTTGGCAAATCTCCTGGAAAGAAATGCTAGGTGTTCATCAATGTCTTCCATGTCATCTTGGCTCAAAGAGTCTTCACTTTCTACTGCAAGCCCCTTGCCCTTGTTCTCACAGACCCTTGAAGTTGATTCAAGAGCTTCCATCTTCACTTCCTTCTCCTTTTCCGACTCACCTTTCTTCTTTCCTCTCTCCATCCTTTCATCCTGGCTCTATTTCAAGCTCATAGGTTTTCAGGATGCCATACAATCTCTCCAAAGTAAACTCCTTATAATCTTGTGAGTTTCTTAATGAGACTGTCATTGGTTTCCATTCCTTTGGAAGAGATCTAAGGAATTTCAGATTGGAGTCTTTTGTCTAATAGACCCTTCCATGCAATGTTTGAGCATTTAGTAGTTTTTGAAACCTACTAAAAATGTCAATGAGAGACTCACTTTCTTCATTGTGAAAATGCTCATATTGCTGAATCAAGAGTTGTATCTTATTTTCTCTAACTTGCTCAGTGCCATCACAGATTATCTGTATTATATCCCAAACATCCTTGGCAGTTTTGCAGTTGATAATGTTGTCAAACATATCTCCATCAACTCCATTAAATAGGATGTTCATGGCTTGTTCAATGTCAGGATCAGACCATTCATGCCTTGGCTTGGGGACTGATGGCTCGTTTACTGTTGCTGCTCTCATTGGAACATGAGGGCCTCTTTCTATGCAATCAACATAGGCCTCATCTTGAGAAAGCAAATGAAGATGCATCTTTACCTTCTAATGATGGTAATTATCTTTATCCAGAAAAGGGATCTTGACTCCAACATCCTTCTCGTTCATCTTGCTGTATTGTTTTGATCTTTAAACTCTTTGTAAGTTAAGAGCTTACTCTTATACCAATTGTTAGTCCCTTAACAATATGACAAGAATTACAGAAGGGGGGTTGAATGGAATTCTTGAAACTTTTTCTTGACTTAAAATGTTCTGACACGAATATAAATATAAGTGTATTGATTAGCTCAATGCGGAATAAAAACTTAAGTGAATCAAGACACAAGTAATTAAAAACAAGAGTCTTTAAAAATTTTCTGGTGGATTTGAATAATTCCACCAGAGATATATATTATATATCGAGAGAACCCTGTGTGCAGAAATGCTCACAGCTGCTTACAATAATTGAACTTCTAAGACTACAGAGAAATGCTAAAAATCTTACTTACAAATGTTTTTCTGCTTTCTTGCTTAGATCAATTATGTCTTAGTTACTACTACTTGGTTTATATATCACAAAGATTACAAAGTAATAAGACAAGATAATAAAATAAAAACTATCTAGTCTATTACAATGCTACTTCATTACTCTATTCCAGCATATTTGAATAACTTCATAATAGCATGAAAATGGCAATGCTTCTTTGTTCTCGAAAACCCAGTTGAATAGGCTACCACATTCCATTTGCATCCACTCGACGCATGTGACTGTGTTGTCACTGTCAATAGATATTTGAATTCTTTATCCGTCGGGTTCATGATCATCAGTCGAGTTATCGATCATCCGTCGGGTTGTCTATTTATCCGTCGACTTCATTGTAGGTTATCCGTCGGGTAGCAAACTGGCACTTGATTTCATTTCATTTATACAGAATTACAAGACATCATCTATGTACAATTAATCAACCTATTTTTCATATCTAGTTAAAGTCAACATGACTTGAATACTACTTACAGAATCTATACAATGGTGAATGCAGAAATGTGCTACAGGCTTATTGTTACATAAGCTACTCACTCGATGGATAATAAGTCATCATCCGTCGGGACTATAATGAGTCATCCGTCGGGACTATAAATCTTATCCTTCGAGTGCTACATTATTTCACTAAATAAAATCTACTAAGTTGTTTTGTTTATGAAATCATCAAGTACACAACATATACCCAACAACTTGGATGATCTCACTCCAGTTACTCATGTCACTTAGTCATGCTAAACTAGCTAAAACTCTTAATATCAACCTCATAACTCGAAGTGCCTTTTCTAATGCATCAAGTTCTTATGGACCCTGACTTAGGCCTTACACTCTAATGGCCTTATACTATCTTACAACTATGATGGTCAACCTAGGCCTCGCACGTAAGTGCCCTAAAACTAAAGGTTAAGTGATTGTGCTCATTATAGTAATTTCAGGATGACGCCAATGGGTTTTTGAGTACAATTGACACCCTTACACTTCAAGTTTACCTCCCAAACTTTTACAATAGACTCTTCTGATCAGAAGGCAACTCCTAAACTTGGTGTGGCTCAAGGGCCTAGCTTGGGCCTACCTGGGCCTAAGCTTAAAGTCCAATGTTTCCCTATTTTCTGGACAAAAAAGTGTCCTGATTTGCACTAACTTATGACACATGATTATAACTCAATTCCTATAAACTATGGCTGGAAAAACTCCTATGACACTCCCTCTAACTAGGGCTAACCAAGGTCTAGTGAGGGCCTACCCATGACATAGTCGAAACTCCTCATTTCTAAGTTGTAACAAAACTGTCCCCTGCTGGACAGATTTAATGTTTTCACTCGTGCACCTAACCAAGCAACCTAAAAACCTCTAATAAACACCTGAAATATAAATTATATTCCTAGTGATAGCTTCTGGTGACTTGGTCCTCAAAGTGCATTGCCATGAAAAGGTCAAATCTCACTCTAAACCTCATGGAACCAAACTGAAATTCTGCAGAATCTAATGTACCCCTTTTCACCATGTTTCCCACTTGACAAACCAACCCAAACATCAACCAAAACTCAAACCAAACTCCAACCAAGGAAACCTACTGAACTAACACTCCCACACATAACATTGGCTTAGTGGAGATCATCCTTACCTAAGGTGCAATATAGCAAAATAAGAGTTAACACAATATACTAATTACAAGTCATCTCAAAATCGAAAGTAACACTTAAATCCTTCAAATATAGAGGAATCAAAAACACATAACAAGGAGCACAAATCATATTTGATATCTTAACTCAACTGAAATTAGAGATTATTAGCAAAAATCAAACCAAAAGATCAAGAACTTTCGAAAATCATGAGTTGAACCTATGCATGCATGCTTTCGAGTTTACAAGCCAAAAACAATATGGTTTCCAAAATAATTTCATAATAAAATCAACATGCAAGCCTAGAATTAACCATAACTATGTGATCACTTAGCATACAAAGAGTTTTATCAAGTTTTTGTGACGCCCTGCAAACCCGGGGTCTAGATTTGGGGGTCACTGGCAAAAAAAACATAATAAAATAATCACAGTGGAATAATATAATAAATATGACCCCTTGCATGCAACTGGATCGATCACAGGTTATAGTATGGAACAGACACTAATACAAACCAAAAGTTATCACCAATCATAAGTCTAATTAGTTTTACAACTTATTCAAATTTTATTACAAACCTCTAGACTAGCTAAGCGTCCCAAACTGTCTACTGGAAAACACACCAAACTATCTACAAGCACACAACTTCTGGTCAGACCTGGAACTCAAGCTTGTCCTGGTCTAGCTGAAAGAATTAGGATATGAAACAAGTATGAGCGAAAGAAATGCTCAGCAAGCAATATATAGCTTATGATTTAGAACAAAAACAATAATATATCTGAGGAGCAAAACCAAAAAACAATACCTGAATGGTATTAAAAACTGATATAAGTTTTGATAGTAAATAATATTTTTGTAAATCTTTTTGTTTGGGATCAGAATCCTCGAACGATGGTATGTTGCCGCCGGTGGTCAGCCGCGGAGCAACACCGGTATGCTGAAGCATATCCAACTAAACAAATGGGGCACCCAAGGCACATATTGGCCTAGTGAGGTATTATAATCAAGTATAATACATGGCTCACACTGGATCGCCGCCGCGGCCTCTTACGCTACCATCCAATCCATAAAAATAATTTTTAATCAAAGGAGTCGAATCAAATGACATCCTTAACCATATAACTCCCCACTTCTCATGGTCCCGAGTAATCTCAACAACGGATGGTGAAATAACTAGAACAATTAGTTATTCTCTAATCTCAAATCAAAGTTTTACTATATAGAGTAATTTGAAGCGAAATGTCAAAACGTTTAACTATTATGAACTTAGAATAGTATAGAAATTGAATAATAAAGTCAGAATAATCATCACTTGAACGATAAGAAGATATAGATATTTGCAGAATAAGATTCATAGTAGTATCACTTGAATAATAAGTGAAGGTAGGTATACTTGCATCATATAATTCAAAATAAACATCACTTGAACGATAAGTGAAGTTATGGGCACTTTAAAACTGTAAACAGATAGCATGCATATCACATAGCACGTAATCATGGTATTTGTATAACATGTAATCACATAATTCATGTAACACATAAGTCAGATCATTAAAAGATATGTCTCAGGGCGTTCAGAATTAAAATCAGGTCAATATTAGCATTTACCGATCAAATACTGACTCAAACTGATACACAAATCAAATGTCATTGCAATAAAAAAGAAATTAGGACTTAAAAGTATTTTTATTGAAAGCGTAATATTTTTCTGAGTCTATACGCGTTCGTTTCATATTAAACGGACGAACGGTTTATTTATTATGAATAAAATAGAAATTTATGGAAATAAATCAATTAATAATAATATTAATTGACTTTTAAATACCAAAATATAATTTTAAAAAGCTTAAAAATAATTTTTAGGAATTATTTGTATTAATTATAAATAATTTATATTTATTTAACTATTTGTAAATGAAATTAATTGATTAAATGATTTTAATCAATTAATTATATTCATAAATAATTAACTAAAATAATTTATAAATAATTAAATCAAATTAGATTTTTGAAAATAATAAAAGAAAATAATTTCAGGAATTTAAAATAATTAAGGAAATAATTTTTGGAATTATAAATAATAACTAAATGATTTTTGAAAAGAAAATAAATGATTTTTAGAATTTAGAAAATGAATTTTAAAAAACTTAAAGTAAAAAGAATTAGTACAAACAGGTTTTGGGAATAGAAGTCAGGGGAAGGGGGATTGAACGGTGGCACAGGGGAGGGGATCTCGCCGGAGCCGCGGGGAAGACGACCGGCGCGGCAAAACATCGCCGGAATCTTGAAAAATTCCAGAAACCGGCCGATGTTCGAAAACACCCCATAGGATCGATTCTTTGCCGTTTATCCCGGTTTTCACTCCTAAACCACTCTAAATCATCCCAGAACCTCGATTTTGTTAGCAACAACACCGAACAACATTCATTTACGGTTTCTGATTGAAACCTCGAAGAACACTGGCCAAAATCCAACTTCTACGAATTCTTAACCAAAAATCAAGTTATAATAACCAAAACAAAACTTGGAAGCAGTACAATCGCTATCCATAATCAAAATCAGCCGTTCTTTAATAATACTTCCAGAAAATCAAATCTAAAATCCAAAAAAATGAAGAACTCGGCCATAACATTTTCAGAACTAAAACAAATCAAAAACTAAATAAATCGACTCTCCTGATCAAGTTAAAACTATATGTAGCATCGAAAACAATCAATAATCATCAGAAATCAAAATCGATCATTTCAAGCTTCAAGAACATAAAAAAATGACTTTTAGAAATACTACACCTCGGGTTATAATTCGGGTAGGGATAGAAAGAGCTTTCCAAGAGCTTTGATTCGGATTTTCGAGCTTCAAAAATGGACTACAGAGTCATAGGAAGCCAGTGGATTGATGTTTAGAGATTCAAGAACACCCACACACCCCTTTTTTCTATTTTCTCTTCTTTTTTTAATATTTGGGAAAATTCTGAAAATAAAATGAATAAAATAAATATAACCTAGTATTTATATTTTTACAAAAATTATACCCCAAAATAAATTAAGGGTGTTTTTATCCCCTAATTAGAATAATTAGGGCCCCAAAATAATAATTACGGGGAATAATTTTAAAAACGATAAAATATAAAATTAATGTCAAAATTCCCCGAAAATTGCAAATGATTCAAATAAACAAAAGAAAGGGTATTTAAAATACGATTAATTTTATAAAAAATAAAAATACAAATTTTGTAGACTTTAACGTCCCGGTGGGGTCCCGGTCCGTTCCTTTTTAAAAACAAACACGATACTTAAATGAACAGAAAATTCCAAAAATACGTAAAACACAGTCAAATGCACATACATCGATATAAAACAGGTACCTTGATAAAGACGCAATTAAATACGAGTCCAAATTATAGACTAATCCTTATATTTGCAGTTTTAACACATATTATTCAATCGAAAAATTTTCTGGCCTGCACAGAAACACACATAACAACTGTAACATCTAATATCATGGCAATAATCACTTTAAATTTATAAAACATATAATATTTACTTATTTAACATATAATATTCACATAATTTTTTTCCCGGATATTACATCCTTCCCCCTTAACAAGATTCTGTTCTCAGAATCAGCCTAAGAAAACAAGGAGGATACTTGGATAGCATTTCGCTTTCCAACTCCCAAGTCGACTCTTCAACCTTGGGATTCCTCCACAAGAATCATACTAACGACACAGACTTATTCCTAAGTATTCTTTATTTCCTATCTAATATTTGCACTGGTTACTCTACAAAAGATAAATCTGGCTGAATCTCGATTGGCTCATATTCTATCACATGGTTCGAATCAGGCAAATAACACTTCAACATTGACACGTGAAACACGTTGTGAATATGCTGAATGTAAGGTGGTAACGCCAACTCGTAAACAACCTTTCCCACATGCCTCAAAATCTCCAAAAGGGCAAACATAACGCGGACTCAGCTTTCCTTTCTTTCCAAATCTTGATAAACCTTTCCAAGGTGAAATATTCAATAGCACTGCTTCACTAACTTCAAATTCCATATCCTTTCTGGAAGGATCCACATATTTGCATTGACGATCTTGAGCTGCCACTAATCTTTTCCGAATTAGTTCTATTTTTTCTTTCGTCTTTGCTCTGGTTCTCGGTAATCAAATTAAAAAATCCATCGCAATATGTTCCCACTTCCATTCGGGAATGTCCAATGGCTGTAACAGTCCACTGGGCATTTGATGTTCCGCTTTGACTCGCTGGCAAGTGTAACATTTACTTACCCATTCCACAATTTCCTTCTTCATACTTGGCCACCAAAAGTTTTCTCTTAAGTCTCTGTACATCTTCGTACTTCCGGAATGAATTGAATATCTGGAGTTGTGAGCATCTCAAAGAATTTCATTTTTCAGCTCGGCTATGTTGGGTATCCATATTCTGGAAGAAAATCTTAATATCCCTTTATCATCCTTTTGACTCCCTATTTCTTCTGCTGTCAAACTATCTCGTTCATGGCTCATGACTTCTTCCTGACATCTTCTTATCTTCTCTCATAATTCTGGTTAAAAAGACATTACACACAACACATCTGTAGACATACTTAGAGTACTGACCTCTATTTTAAGCTTCTCAAATTCCTTGATCAATTCTTCGGATGAAGTTATCATGTTTAACCTTTCTTTTCTGCTCAGGGCGTCTCCCACCACATTTGCTTTACCCGGGTGATAGTTGATGGTACAGTCGTTGTAATAACCCCAATTTTTGGGAAATTTTGAAACCCTTATAAATAGTGATTTTGCAGATTATGCTGAATGAGAAAACTTTTCAAGCCACACTATGTAGGGGTTCTGTTATTGATCTTCTGGGATATTATTAGTACTCTATGTGGTATATAAGTGTATGTAAAGATCGTCAGAATCCAATTCCGAACACTTTGATTTTTCCCGGAAATCCACCAGATACAGAAAGAAGTGAGTATAAGGTAACAGGATAAATAGGATTTAAATTCAAGGATTTTAATAGAGGATCATAAAAGGAATATAATGTATTGAGAAAGGTTAAGGGAACCCAAGTAATAAGATCCCGAGTATGATCCCTCAAACGATAAACGAGAACGAAAGTTAAGCGAACCGTATAACAGATCAGCGGTCATTAGGCAAGCAATTAGAAGCTAATCAAAGAGATTAGTGGGGATGATGTCATCAAACCAATGAGAAGAGGACAAAGGAGAGTGGATGACATAGGCATGGTGACATAAGCATGACATAAGGGAATGAATTGTTGGATGATTGTGAGCCACACAATATTTACCAAGGAAAAAACTTAATTAACAAGCAAATCATCACACAAATATATAAGCAGCCAAAACAAAAACATTTCCTTGTTCCCCCATCTCTTTGCCTCGGCTTTTTGAAGAAAAGCAAGGAAGAAAATTCCAAAACCCAAGCTCCACTTAATCATAATTCAAGAGGTTTGTTTCTTTAGCTTCCATAATTCATAACTTAGATGAGCCATAAGTTTAAGCTCAAGATTCCATGTTTAACATAGCTAATCAATTCATCAAAGTTCTTGGTGAATAGTGTTTTCAAGAAACTAACTTTGTGTTTTTTTATGTTTCTTCAAGATCCAAGCTTAGTAGAGATAGTTAGTGGTTATTTAAGGCTTCCTAAGTGATTCTCCACTCTCCAAGGAAGGTATAACTTCTCAAACCCTTAGTCTTAAGTTTTGTTGGTTTGGATTTCACAATGTTTAGATAATGAGTTAGTGTAATGGGTGTGTACTCATGTTAGAGCTTTGTTTAGTAAGTGGTTTTGTTGATTTTGGAGTTAGGAGTGATGCTTGTTAGATTTGAAGTTCTTGGTCACATTTTTGACTTGGTTTAGATGAATATATTGGTAATATTGAGTTATTGGGGCTGTTGTAGTATGGTATGGATGGAGTTTGGGTATATGGTTGATTTGTGGTTGATTGGTGGTTGAATTGGATGGTATAAATTTGGGAAATCGCGTAAACATAGCCGTCGTAATGTCCGATTTACTTTAGACTGCTTTTGTTCATAACATTAGGACCCGAGAACTCCCTGATAGGTTTTGACCATTGCCATGATTAGATAGTTCATGTTACGAGCTTCGTTTTGATATGTGGTTCGTTTGATTCCGATGTACGGTTTAGGAGAAACGACCGTTTTAAGTAACGGCGTTTCGCGAACGAAACATTTCCCCTCGCCTTACTTTGGAACCTTGGTAAAGGACCTTAAATGACTAATTGGGGTAAGAAAAATTTATGTAAGGTGTAATAGGCAGTTGGTAAGACATTTGCGAAATAATCGCCTTAAAACTCGTATTGGTAAATTTATTAAAAATGGTGGAGCCACGGGTACTCGAGCGACTTAAGTGAATCGTTAAGCGCGAAAGCGAACATTAGGACTCTAAATGGTTAAAGTCTAGTTTCTTAAGCGACCGGGGTCTAATTCCGACTTATGTTGTTATTCATAGGTTATCGGACCCACTCTAAGCTTAAGCCTATCCGGGAGCACTCAGGCAAGTTTTCTACCCGTATAACAGTTGTTGTGATGTATATGTGTATATGCATGATCTTGCGATAAATGCATATTTGTTATTAGCAAACTCTTGCGATATATTGTAGCATGTGATATGGTATATATGCATGCCTGTTTCATATTCTTGATTTATATATCTGTTGGTTCAAATGCTTATAGTTGCATAATACATATGCTCGAGATAAGCGGTATTTGAGTTTACCCTTAGTATAGGGGATAAAAGGTGAACATATTTCTAAACCGGGAGTCGATGTTCCCGAGTATAATATATATATTTATATATATATGGTTATAATTTTCAAAACTATTAATCGAATAAGGTTTATTCGATAACTTTATATTATTTAATGAATATTACTTGAATATTCATCCGAGGACTTATGACTCCTTTTATTTTATTAATTGAATATTATTTTGAATATTCATTCAAGGGCTTATGACTCAGTTATATTATTTAATGAATATTATTTGAATATTCATTTGAGGATGTATGACTCCGTTTATTTTATTTAATGAATATTATTTATAATATTCATTCGAGGTATTATGACTCCGCTTATTATTTAATAATATTCTTTATTTTATTAAAGAATAATGTTTCGATAATCAAACTTATTTTCGATTATTCAAATAAAGATATTACTTTCGTATAAGTATATCTTTGATTATTTACTATTCATATCAAGTATAAGTTTTCCAACTTCTACCTCAATTACTCTTTATGGGAATATTATTTAAATAATAATATTCAGATATTTCTTTATATTGGGACTGATTTACTTTATTAAATCAGCATTATTCCAAACACTCTTTAAAGTGTTTTCAAGTCTTTAAAATGATTTTTAAAAGTTAGAGCGGATCCCAAAACTCATTTTTTATATTTAAGATCTTCCTTTTAAAAAAGGGATTTAAATACTCGCTCAAAACCGTAGGGATCCGGCTCTGTGGTGTGTTTTATATTCGCAACAAGGTTGTTGTCTTGATAAAAGAGTTTTTGATTACTTACCCAATACTCGGGAAGCAAAATTCTTGGAACAAGTTAATCCATTAACAGGCATCGCCTGGGAAATATCGGCGAGTTTTCCTTTCCAACTAGATACGACTTCTTGGTGGATCTGTATCAACAAGTTTCTACTTGGGGAAAGTGGGGACGAGCTTTATGTTTCAGAGTCATGGATTTCATCTGAACTAGGAGTGGCGTAAGTGGTCGAGTGGCGCCGGCCCAGCCTAATTATATTGGCCCAAATGGCCTGGAAGTTCCGCTAAGACGGTCCATTCCTTAGGAGTTCAGTGTTCGGTTGACAAGTAAATCCGACAGGTTCTCCTCTACATGTAGAAAATGGTGGGGTTGTACTACTACGACTGATCATCGTAAGTGGTCTTCCTGGCGCGGCAAACTCCCGTAATGAATTCATCATCCAATTGGATATTTCTGCAACACTACCCAGAGCACTTCGATAGAAAGGCTATGGTTGGGCGATTGTTGAGTGTTGGCAGGGTCAAGTTTTCAAAATGATGTTTGCATCAAATGAAGTATCTCATAACTTCATTTTATTTTGATGATATTTTAAAGGTTGAATCTATTCAAGTATTATCTTGTAGTCTCATCTATGTGATGAACTTTTGAAACTAATTATAACTTGAACGGTGGTAGTTCAAGTAGTATTTGGAAAAGATATAAGTATATTGGAGTATTTTGTAACTTCATCTTTCAAACTTATATCTAGTAAATGATTATCTTATGCATGACAAAGATTTTCAGAAAAACGTTGAGATAAGGTTAGATATATGAGATCACCTTGCAACGATATTTTTATACAGTTATACACTGGAACTCTGTGTGTATTATGCATGGAAGAGGACTTCCAATATTTTGAAAAGTATATATGTATATATATACTGAATATTTTGCGACTTCATCGCATTAAGATATCAACTTGGTTCATTTCTTTTGACCAAGACTTTCATGAGTACTATGAGAAGGCTCATATATTGTTAATCATTATATATATTATTTTGGTGGGCTTGCTGCTCACCCTTACTTTCTTCTTTCATCACACAACATCAGATAGACAAGATGAACAGGACCAAGCTCCCAATTCGCGAGCGGATAGGAAACGTTCCGCAGTTTCCTATAGGCGTTGATGTCGCTGTAGCTGAGGTAGGAGCTACCAATAGGCTAGGCTTTTAACTTTTGATGTACCATATTTATGTATATTTATGAATTGCAATAATGGCAAAGAAATGTAAATTTATTCAGAAAACCCTTTTAAGGTGTATTGACAGATAATTGTGGAATAAAGTGACTTGTGATTATTTTTGGGAATTCATCTCTGAGACTATAACTTGTGGTGTGTGTGTGTATATATTGTGGGGTCACAGTACAGAGTAGTTGATTGTTTAATAAGATTGGGTGTTATTAAGGGAATTGGAACTCGTGACAACCCGGATCCCCGACCCCGGATTTGGGGGTGTTACAGAAGTGGTATCAGAGCTAAGCGTTATAAACCTCAGAGATGATGTGGCGTTAAGATAATAAGTTCACTAAGATAAATAAGAACTCTTGCCAAGTTCATAGTTGGGCTACCTAACATAGTACTGATAGTTAAAACCCTTATGGGAACCCTTATAAATATCATGATAGGAGCGTAGTTCGTTATCGTAGATGGTAGCGGGACTCCGAACCCTGAGGTTGAGGAGCAACAGCGCAATGATGTTTTATTACTAATTGGAGATCGGATTGTGGATCCGATAGAGTGTCCTAATGCAGGACCGGATGATGTTGATATTGAGGATGTAGCGGTTGAGGATGTTGTCCTAGAAGGGATAGTTGTTGAGGAGGATCCCATGGAGGATCCTGACAAGATTGGATAAAGGACCAATGATGAATTGATGACCATGGTTAGGTCGACTACCAGAGGTAGGATTGGCCGGTCACTACCGGAGGTTCGTTTAAGTTGTAAAGATAGTAGCCCCTTTAACGCGGCTAACTCGTAAGACTGAGAAGTTCGAATGGACAGAGAAATGCGAGAACAACTTTCAAGAATTGAAGCAGAGGTTGGTGATGGCCCATATGCTGGCATTGCCGGATGGAAAAGGAGATTTTGTGAAGTGTAGTGACGCTTCGCACAAGGGCTTAGGGTGCGTGCTTATGCAGCACGGTAAGGTAATCGCGTACATGTCAAGATAATTAAGGTAATATGAAATTCGATATCCCCGCCCATGAGCTTAGGCTCGTGGCAATAGTTTTACCCTAAAGATTGGAGGCACTACTTGTATGGAGGGAAGTGCGAGAATTACACAAGCCATAAGTGCTCTAGTGCATTTTAGCGTAGAAAGAGCTCAACATACGCCAGAGGAGGCGGTTAGAGCTAATCAAGAATTATGATTGGGAGATTCTTTATCATTCGGGGAAACCCAATATGGTGGCTGATGCCCTTAGTAAAAAGGAGAGACTCAAGATGATAATGTCTTTTGGAGAGTTTATAAGAGATTTTGAGAAAATGGAAATAGTAGTGAAGGTAACCGGAGCCGGTACCGAAAACTGTTCGAGATTGCTATACAGACCGAATTATCGGAAAAGAACATATTGTGCCAGTAAAAGTGATGAATGAAGGCAGAGAGCCAACAAATAGATATGAGATTAATACCGAGAGAGATGATAAGGGAATAATGAGGTATCCCTATAGAATTTGGGTTCCAAATGTTCAAGAGCTTAAAGATGAGATCTTAGATGAAAGTCATAGTTCAAAGAATAAGATTAAGGGCAAACCCTGAATGTGATAGTCAGGGAGGACGCCATCAAGATAGAAGGAACCCATAACATAATGAAGTGGAAAATGAGGATTTTAATGTATAAGATAACCCCGATTATGGGAGAAGGTTGAAACATTTCATACTAAGGAAACAGAAAGTCGAGTAAGGAAAGGAGACCCGAGACGGTACTCCTATGCGGTAATTTATGAACCTGTCTAGACAGAACTTAGACTTTTATCCCCAACCACCACCTTGAGGAAACAATGCGGTAGGAAATTCTTTCATGACCTTTAAATCGCTAAGCTCTCAGAGTTCCAAGGAACAGGTTGACCTAGTCGAGGCAAGAGCCTGGCTAAAGGAAATAGAGGAATCATTTGAGATTCTGAATGATTGACGAACCACAAAAGACTGTTTTGTCACTTACCCTCCTAAGAAAGAGACCACCCGCTGGTGAAAGACCAAGGAAGGCACGGAGCAAGAGATTATAATAAACTGATTTAAGTTCAGTCAATTGTTTTTCGGGAAAGTAATTCCCAAAGATAAGGAGATAGTGTAAAAGCTTTAGAGCCAGAACAAAGGCAGACAAGTATGATAAATTATGAATCTAAGTTGTAAAAGTTGTCAAGATTCGTTCTGAGGACACGAATCCAGAATGACGGGATGTTTGAAATCAATGCTTATGTTGTGTTGGTTCATGAAATAATGATAAGAGAAAGGAAAATAAAAAGAAACTGAAGTGGAAGGGAATATAACGGCAATAGAGTTTGAGGAATGATAAGGGAGTTGGGTATGAGGAAACCCTAAAGACTCGTAGCAATAGAAATAGAAAAGTATGTAATCGTCAGGATGAGGGTGATTCACCATGAGTTAAATTGATGGTGGAACGCATAAGAGATACATATATTTTATTCCCTTTAAGTTGGGAGGATTCGAGGAAACCTTGAGATAGTTCGAAGGATAAATAATGAGACGCGGATAGACTGAGGAGACAAGGAAGTAAGAAATTAGGAAAATTTGGATGAAGGAAGTGACCTTCAAGAATGTGAAGTGTAAGACCGGTGGCTTGTTACCCAAAAAGGGAGACGCCAGGTATGGGAGGTATCCCAACATTGAGGTGACTGTTGAGATAAACAACAAAAGTAAATAAGGAATTATTAAGAAGAAGTTCACGTTGAACATGACCAATATCTTCCAGAACATCCATGTTATCATTACCAAATCAGGAAAGAAAAGCGGATGACCATTGTTATCTTTTGGAGGCCATATGGATTGACCTCAATTTGAATAAGGATGCTATTATGAAGTTAGGTATAGACTATCGAGGTGGGAATGATGAATAAGATAATCTATCAAGGATATATGACTTGATTTATCCATGGAAGGATGCAGGTACCTTTTAAAGGTGGAATTAAGGATAGAACATTGGTAACTTAAAATGAATCCTAGGGGAATGCATAAAGGTTGGCATTTCACCCTTAGTAGGGATAGTATGAGTTTGACAGTAGGATTTGGAAAGGGTTAAGGTAACAACAACCTTTAAGAATCAGTGGAGAAATTCTTCAGAAGTATATAGACAATGATTCTGGTATTAATAAATGGTATCTTGATATGCCCTGTATCTAGGGAATACAGGAGGAACGATTCAAGGATGACCCTAGAGGTTTTACAAGGAGAAAGGTAATATTCAAAATTTTCAAGAATAGAAATGTTGATAAAGGAAATATGACATAATTATATTGATGCCAAGTGAGGCACGTGTTAAACCACGAGAAGGTATGGATCGAACCAGTAATGGTCGAAATTGTTCAGGGTAATTAGGACTTAAGATAAGATGTTCTAAGTATAAATTGAGAGTCAGTCGTGACAGTGATTAACCTCTAAAGACTGAGGCAATAACTTATGGAAAAAAAATGGTGATTTTTTTTTTTTTTACTCATCAGATTTTAAGGAAAACATCTTCACATAAGCTGTGATTGAAATGAGGTAGAAAATTATTTGGAGGTGGTTAAAATGACATTGACTGTAAGGAAATTGTACTATCAGGAAAGGCCAAAGAGGTGGCCGACACTTTAAAGGTAAGAGGATAATTATAGGCGCTTGTGCCAAAAGAATACAGTGATGATGGTTAAAGCTGTGAAGGTTGTATTATGGTTTGGAAGATTGACATTCCTTCTGATGACTGTGCAATACCCAACCGTAATAGTAGTTGGTAAAGGTTTAATTCGTGTAATCGCCATGAACGGGCTATCTATCTCAGAAGATACTATCTGGAGATAAGCCAGGACCATGTTTCAAAAAGGACTAGACGAACCCTTGAGTTAAGTCTTCTATATAAGGCATACGAGTAAGAATGGTATTAACCTGCTATCGTTGCTTTGATTGAAACTCTTCTGCAATTTTATCTGCTTCATGTCATGAAAGTACGTCAGGATCTGGAGTGTTCTTTATGAATTATGATTGGTGGTTATGTTAACTCTTTAGAAGTATTCTATACGACATGTATGGACTCCGTATGGTTAGATATTAAGATTTCACGGAAAGTGAATGACGACAGTAGGTTAGTGGTGGACCATAGTAATGCAGCAATGATTCTGCGAGTAATGAGCTGATTACAACCGTGAGAGTTGTATTGGAATGGATGTTGAGATTGAGTACCACTAATCGGGTCGTGGTAGTGTATAAGTTATCATTGATAGACTAATTAAATAGAGTATCTACCTATTGAATATTTATTCCCTCTTATGAAAAGAGAGTCGTATTACTATATGAGGAAGGTTGCAGTGCAAGCATAGGATTCTAGTAACGATGATGTCTAGAATGAGATCCCAGATTCGATTTTCGATATCGAGGGAGTTTCAAAGGTGATTGTGTATAAGCTCGAGGAAGAGCATGGGTCCATAGAATGATGGACGTAATAGCAAAAATATTTAAGCATCCAAAATGCGATGCAATAATACTTGATGTTGATATATATACACATATGTTTTGTTCTCCTATGACAAACCTCTATAATTCAGAGGTAGATTCCAAGCCAGATATTTTATGGCAATAAAATTTTTTTTACGTATATACAATTCTCTTCAGTTCGTTCTTTTCTCTTCTCTTCATTTCACATAAACTGAGAAGAACAACCCTTCCAGGAGGGGAGGTATTGCCGAATGACTATCTATCTGTGTGATAGAAGCCGAGTAGAATACCAACTATTGTTTAATTGCTTGTCAAGTACTAAAGGCTGGCCACCTTCTGTACTAACTATGCAATGTAACAAGTGTTCATGATCATAGTAATCTCTCAATGAATTCTTTTACTTCTATATGATTGATCAAACTTTGGGAAATAAAAACAGCTGAAAAAGGAGTAATAAAGTTGTGGTAGTATTCGGAATGGAAACACATTCGTGATACTAAGGTTGACGTGGTTATTAAAAGGTTATAGAACGCTAGAGAAGTAGAAGTATAACCAGTATAATATTAGGAACGGAAGGTAGTAGCGATTACGAACTGGAAAAGAATGGGTATTGAGAAGCAAAAGCTCTATTGCTAAAAGTTATAATGGGAGTCTGTGCAATAGACTTGAAAGAAATTGGAATGATCACTTAACGCGGATTGAGTTTCTTACGACAATAGATCATATGTCATTATCGAGATGTCGCCTCATGAGATCCTTGAGGGAAGATAATGTCGATCTCCCTTATGTTAGGATGAAGTTGTAGAGCGCAAGATGCTCAGACCAGTAGTGGTCCAAAGGACCAAGGATATAATAGATCTAATCAGAGGACGGCTGGTAGTAGCCCAAGATGGACATAAAAAGTATGTTGATTTGACACGAAAGGACAAAGAATAGGAAATAGGGGACCTAGTAATGTTAAAAGTATTCCCTTGAAAAGAATTAATGAGATTCGGAAAGAAAGGAAAGCTAAGTCCACCAAATTGTTGGACCCTTGGATATATTAAGAAGTATTGGGAAGTTAGCATATGAGCTAGCCTTACCCCAGAACATGTAGCAAGTCATAACGCGTTTCACGTATCAATGTTAAGAAAGGGTAATTCGGATGCCAGATAAATAGGGGCATAGGAGCGCATAGACATGCAACCAGGCGTAACCTATATGGAGCAACCAGGAACGGTATAGATTAAGAAGGAACGAGTGCTTAGGAGAAGGGTTATCAAACTAGTAAGAGTTTGATGGTAGAACCACAATGTGGGAAAATTGACTTGAGAGTTAGAAAGTGCAATACTAAGAAGGTATCCCTATTCATTTCTACCTGATTCCGGGACGGAATCCTTTTAAGGAGGGGAGACTGTAATAACCCCAATTTTTGGGAAATTTTGAAACCCTTATGAATAGTGATTTTACAGATTATGCTGAATGAGAAAACTTTTCAAGCCACACTATGTAGGGGTTCTGTTATTAATCTTCTGGGATATTATTAGTATTCTATGTGGTATATAAGTGTATGTAAAGATCGTCAGAATCCAATTCCGAACACTTTGATTTTTCCCGGAAATCCACCAGATACAGAAAGAAGTGAGTATAAGGTAACAGGATAAATAGGATTTAAATTCAAGGATTTTAATAGAGGATCATAAAAGGAATATAATGTATTGAGAAAGGTTAAGGGAACCCAAGTAATAAGATCCCGGGTATGATCCCTCAAATGATAAACGAGAACGAAAGTTAAGCGAACCGTATAACAGATCAGCGGTCATTAGGCAAGCAATTAGAAGCTAATCAAAGAGATTAGTGGGGATGATGTCATCAAACCAATGAGAAGAGGACAAAGGAGAGTGGATGACATAGGCATGGTGACATAAGCATGACATAAGGGAATGAATTGTTGGATGATTGTGAGCCACACAATATTTACCAAGGAAAAAACTTAATTAACAAGCAAATCATCACACAAATACATAAGCAACCAAAACAAAAACATTTCCTTCTTCCCCCATCTCTTTGCCTCTGCTTTTTGAAGAAAAGCAAGGAAGAAAATTCCAAAACCCAAGCTCCACTTAATCATAATTCAAGAGGTTTGTTTCTTTAGCTTCCATAATTCATAACTTAGATGAGCCATAAGTTTAAGCTCAAGATTCCATGTTTAACATAGCTAATCAATTCATCAAAGTTCTTGGTGAATAGTGTTTTCAAGAAACTAACTTTGTGTTTTCTTATGTTTCTTCAAGATCCAAGCTTAGTAGAGATAGTTAGTGGTTATTTAAGGCTTCCTAAGTGATTCTCACTCTCCAAGGAAGGTATAACTTCTCAAACCCTTAGTCTTAAGTTTTGTTGGTTTGGATTTCATAATGTTTAGATGATGAGTTAGTGTAATGGGTGTGTACTCATGTTAGAGCTTTGTTTAGTAAGTGGTTTTGTTGATTTTGGAGTTAGGAGTGATGCTTTTTAGATTTGAAGTTCTTGGTCACATTTTTGACTTGGTTTAGATGAATATATTGGTAATATTGAGTTATTGGGGCTGTTGTAGTATGGTATGGATGGATTTTGGGTATATGGTTGATTTGTGGTTGATTGGTGGTTGAATTGGATGGTATAAATTTGGGAAATCGCGTAAACATAGCCGTCGTAATGTCCGATTTACTTTAGACGGCTTTTGTTCATAACATTAGGACCCGAGAACTCCTTGATAGGTTTTGACCATTGCCATGATTAGATAGTTCATGTTACGAGCTTCGTTTTGATATGTGGTTCGTTTGATTCTGATGTACGGTTTAGGAGAAACGACCGTTTTAAGTAACGACGTTTCGCGAACGAAACATTTCCCCTCGCCTTACTTTGGAACCTTGGTAAAGGACCTTAAATGACTAATTGGGGTAAGAAAAATTTATGTAAGGTGTAATAGGCAGTTGGTAAGACATTTGCGAAATAATCGCCTTAAAATTCGTAATGGTAAATTTATTAAAAATGGTGGAGCCACGGGTACTCGAGCGACTTAAGTGAATCGTTAAGCGCGAAAGCGAACATTAGGACTCTAAATGGTTAAAGTCTAGTTTCTTAAGCGACCGGGGTCTAATTCCGACTTATGTTGTTATTCATAGGTTATCGGACCCACTCTAAGCTTAAGCCTATCCGGGAGCACTCAGGCAAGTTTTCTACCCGTATAACTGTTATTGTGATGTATATGTGTATATGCATGATCTTGCGATAAATGCATATTTGTTATTAGTAAACTCTTGAGATATATTGTAGCATGTGATATGGTATATATGCATGCCTGTTTCATATTCTTGATTTATATATCTATTGGTTCAAATGCTTATAGTTGCATAATACCTATGCTCGAGATAAGCGGTATTTGAGTTTACCCTTAGTATAGGGAATAAAAGGTGAACATATTTCTAAATCGGGAGTCGATGTTCCCGAGTATAATATATATATTTATATATATATATATGGTTATAGTTTTCAAAACTATTAATCGAATAAAGTTTATTCGATAACTTTATATTATTTAATGAATATTACTTGAATATTCATCCGAGGACTTATGACTCCTTTTATTTTATTAATTGAATATTATTTTGAATATTCATTCAAGGGCTTATGACTCAGTTATATTATTTAATGAATATTATTTGAATATTCATTTGAGGATGTATGACTCCGTTTATTTTATTTAATGAATATTATTTATAATATTCATTCGAGGTATTATGACTCCGCTTATTATTTAATAATATTCTTTATTTTATTAAAGAATAATGTTTCGATAATCAAACTTATTTTCGATTATTCAAATAAAGATATTACTTTCGTATAAGTATATCTTTGATTATTTACTATTCATATCAAGTATAAGTTTTCCAACTTCTACCTCAATTACTCTTTATGGGAATATTATTTAAATAATAATATTCAGATATTTCTTTATATTGAGACTGATTTACTTTATTAAATCAGCATTATTCCAAACACTCTTTAAAGTGTTTTCAAGTCTTTAAAATGATTTTTAAAAGTTAGAGCGGATCCCAAAACTCATTTTTTATATTTAAGATCTTTCTTTTAAAAAGGGGATTTAAATACTCGCTCAAAACCGGAGGCATCCGGCTCTGTGGTGTGTTTTATATTCGCAACAAGGTTGTTGTCTTGATAAAAGAGTTTTTGATTACTTACCCAATACTCGGGAAGTAAAATTCTTGGAACAAGTTAATCCATTAACAGGCATCGCCTGGGAAATATCGGCGAGTTTTCCTTTCCAACTAGATACAACTTCTTGGTGGAGCCGTATCAACAAGTTTCTACTTGGGGAAAGTGGGGACGAGCTTTACGTTTCTGAGTCATGGATTTCATCTGAACTAGGAGTGGTGTAAGTGGTCGAGTGGCGCCGGCCCAGCCTAATTATATTGGCCCAAATGGCCTGGAAGTTCCGCTAAGACGGTCTATTCCTTAGGAGTTCAGTGTTCGGTTGACAAGTAAATCCGACAGGTTCTCCTCTACATGTAGAAAATGGTGGGGTTGTACTACTACGACTGATCATCGTAAGTGGTCTTCCTGGCGCGGCAAACTCCCGTAATGAGTTCATCATCCAATTGGATATTTCTGCAACACTACCCAGAGCACTTCGATAGAAAGGCTACGATTGGGCGATTGTTGAGTGTTGGCAGGGTCAAGTTTTCAAAATGATGTTTGCATCAAATGAAGTATCTCATAACTTCATTTTATTTTGATGATATTTTAAAGGTTGAATCTATTCAAGTATTATCTTGTAGTCTCATCTATGTGATGAACTTTTGAAACTAATTATAACTTGAACGGTGGTAGTTCAAGTAGTATTTGGAAAAGATATAAGTATATTGGAGTATCTTGTAACTTCATCTTTTAAACTTATATCTAGTAAATGATTATCTTATGCATGACAAAGATTTTCAGAAAAACGTTGAGATAAGGTTAGATATATGAGATCACCTTGCAACGATATTTTTATACAGTTATACACTGGAACTCTGTGTGTATTATGCATGGAAGAGGACTTCCAATATTTTGAAAAGTATATATGTATATATATATACTGAATATTTTGCGACTTCATCGCATTAAGATATCAACTTGGTTCATTTCTTTTGACCAAGACTTTCATGAGTACTATGAGAAGGCTCATATATTGTTAATCATTATACATATTATTTTGGTAGGCTTGCTGCTCACCCTTGCTTTCTTCTTTCATCACACAACATCAGATATAAAAGATGAACAGGACCAAGCTCCCAATTCGCGAGCGGATAGGAAACGTTCCGCAGTTTCCTATAGGCGTTGATGTCGCTGTAGCTGAGGTAGGAGCTACCAATAGGCTAGGCTTTCAACTTTTGATGTACCATATTTATGTATATTTATGAATTGTAATAATGGCAAAGAAATGTAAATTTATTCAGAAAACCCTTTTAAGGTGTATTGACAGATAATTGTGGAATAAAGTGACTTGTGATTATTTTTGGGAATTCATCTCTGAGACTATAACTTGTGGTGTGTGTGTGTATATATTGTGGAGTCACAGTACAGAGTAGTTGATTTTTAATAAGATTGGGTGTTATTAAGGGAATTGGAACTCGTGACAACCCGGATCCCCGACCCCGGATTTGGGGGTGTTATAGTCGTAGTCTTTGATCAATTCGAGCCATCTTCTCTACCTCATGTTCAATTCCTTTTGGGTAAAGATATACTTCAAACTCTTGTGGTCCGTGTAGATCTCGCACTTTTCCCCATACAAATAATGCCTCCAAATCTTTAATGCAAACACTATAGCTGCCAATTCTAAATCATGCACCGAATACTTCTCTTCATGTGGTTTCAGTTGTCTTGAAGCGTAAGCTATCACCTTGTCGTGGTGCATCAAAACACATAACAATCCTTTGTACGACGCATCACTATAGATTATAAAATTGCCTTAATCATCTGGTAAGAATAGCACTGGAAAAGATACTAATTTATTCTTTAATTCTTGGAAACTCTCCTCGCATTTCTCATCCCATTCGAACTTCTGATTCTTCCTAGTGAGCTTTGTCAATGACGTAGCTATCTTTGCAAAATCTTGCATGAATCTTCTGTAGTAACCTGCCAATCCTATGAAACTTCTTACTTCTGTTGGTGTCTTTGGCCTCTCCTAGTTGATTATGGATTCAATCTTTGCTGGATCCACTTCCACTCCTTTATTTCTAATCACGTGCCCAAGAAATCGTACTTCTTTTAACCAAAATTCACACTTGGAAAATTTTGCGTACAATTTCTCTTGTCACAGTATCTTCAGAACTGTCCTCAAGTGCTCTGCGTGCTCCTCTTCTATTTTGGAATAGATCAAAATGTCATCTATGAACACACTCACGAATTTATCCAAATACTTCTTAAATACTCGATTCATCAGATCTATGAAAGCTGCTGGTGCATTGGTTAATCCAAATGCCATCACTAGAAACTTATAATGCCCATATCTGGTTCTGAATGCGGTCTTCAGAATGTCTTCTGGCTTGATCTTCAGTTGATGATATCCGGATCTTAAATCAATCTTAGAAAACCATACAGCGCCTCTCAGTTGATCAAATAAATCATCGATTCTTGGAAATAAATACTTATTGTTAATGGTCAGCTTATTCAGTTCTTAATAGTCAATACACAGTCAAATACTCCCGTCTTTCTTCTTGACAAATAGTACTGGTGCCCCCCACGGGGATACACTAGGTCTTATAACTCCTTTCTCCAAAAGATCTTATAACTGAGTTGCCAATTCTTTCATCTCCACTGGTACTATCCGGTACGGAGCTTTAGAAACTGGTTCTGTTCCAGGTGCTAAGTCAATTACAAATTCAATTTCTCTATCTGGAGGTAACCCTGAAAAATCATCTCGGAAAACATCTGGAAACTCATTGACAACTGAAATTGTTTCTAGTGCTGGAACTTCCTTGCTGGTGTCTATCACATGGGTTAAATATGCCTCGCAATTCTTGACACAAAAACTTCTTCACTTGAGCTATCGTTAAGAACTTCTTTTCCTGCTTATTCCCTCAAAATATTACCTTCTTCTTACTATCCAAAATCTGAAGTCTTACTTTCCTATTCTTACAATCACTATGAACGTTGTTCTCTAACAACCAATCCATTCCTAAGATAACATCAAATTCTCCCAACTTAAAAGGTATTAAGTTGGCATAAAATGATGTCTCCCTATCTCGATATCACACCTCGGCACACTCGGTCGACGGAAACTTGGTTCTTATTAGCTAGTTCTATCATTAACGATTGTTCTAACAGTTCAACTTCGTAATGTAATTTATCGATACAATTTTGAGAAATAAATGACCTTGTAGCTCCAGACTCAATTAAAACTTTAGCACCTACGGAGTTGACTAGAAGCGTACCTGCAACCACGTCGGAACTTTGAACAGCATCAGGCATGGTCATATTGGATGTCCCGGTTTTGGGTTGAGTTGATGGTTCTTCACTCCTTAGCATCATATGAGATGATGGTCCTGCAGTTGTTGGCACATTTGTTCCTGGAGCTTGCTCCTTGCAGTTGTTAACATAATGCCCTATCTTCCCACATCGGAAACATATAACATCTGGCATCTGGTTACGGCACTCATAAGCATGATGTCCATTCATGTTACACCGACAACAGATAGCGTTAGCCTTGCAAGGTCCATAATGCTTCATACCGCACACTCTACAATCTGGAACTGATGGACAATTAGTCTTTGGTTGATTCGGGATCTGAGACTGATTACCTTGACCTTTCTTTCCAGCTGCTAGTCGTTTAATTCTTGGTGATACACGGCAGTTCCTGTAAAGATGTCCAACCTTCCCACACTTGTAACATGTAATCCTCGACTTTTCAACAGACATTCGATTTTTACATTTATTCGCATAGTGTCCTTTATGATTGCACTTAAAACA
Organism: Apium graveolens; assembly: GCF_009905375.1. Classification (NCBI taxonomy): domain Eukaryota; kingdom Viridiplantae; phylum Streptophyta; class Magnoliopsida; order Apiales; family Apiaceae; genus Apium; species Apium graveolens. The sequence goes on along the minus strand of NC_133655.1, from coordinate 190,734,909 downwards.
GGATATATTAGCCTTACAAACCCCAAAGTGCCTTCTTCTACAAGTTCTGTAATATCGTTGCGGTGGATAGTTGGAATTCTGCTGATTGGGATCCTGAAATTGACCTTCTGCTAGCTTACTCTTCTTTTTTGAACCCATTATTCTGGTAATAAAACAAGCAACTTATATGATAATCTGTCAAGCATGGTGTCAAATATGTAGCAATCTTTTAGCATATCAAAATTTTCAAGCATGATCTCTTTTCAAAATATCATTAACTTGCTACCATATTAACACATGTGACATAATTATCACATAACCCGCTTATTATCTCAAAGAATAATAACACAAAGAAAATTGACGAAGAATTATCCAAACCTCTTAAACCCTTTCTCCAAATCTCAAATAAACCAACAAATGGTGGATAGGTTTGCAATACAACCTTCCAACCTCTTTCTCATCACTTCTTACCATCCTCAAAACCAACAAAATAGCAAAGCAATAACACAAAGGCCTAAGGCTAAATGCAAAACAGGAAACCTAAACAAATTAACTATAACCCAACCCAATAACCTAAATTTAACTCTATAAGAGCTAAACTACACGCGCCTATCTTATGTGATCTTCCTATGACTCATCTATGACAACCCTAAGCCTGTTTTAGTGACCATAACCTGTAGCTCTGATACCAACCTGTGACGCCTTCCAAACCCGGGGTCTAGATTTGGGGGTCACTAGCTAAAAAAACCATAATAAAATAATCACAGCGGAATAATATAATAAATATGACCCCTTGCAAGCAACTGGATCGATCACAGGTTATAGTATGCAACAGACACTAATACAAACCAAAAGTTATCACCAATCATAAGTCTAATTATTTCACAACTTATTCAAATTTAATTACAAACCTCTAGACTAGCTAAGCGTCCCAAACTGTTTACCTGGAAAACACACCAAACTATCTACAAGCACACAACTTCTGGTCAGACCTGGAACTCAAGCTTGTCCTGGTCTAGCTGAAAGAATCAGGATATGAAACAAGTATGAGCTAAAGAAATGCTCAGCAAGCAGTATATAGCTTATGATTTAGAACAAAAACAACAATATATCTGAGGAGCAAAACCAAACAACAATACCTGAACAATATCAAAAACTGATATAAGTTTTGATAGTAAATAATATTTTTGTAAATCTTTTTATTTTGGATCAGAATCCTCGGACGATGGTATGTTGCCGCCGGTGATCAGCCGCGGAGCAACACCAGTATGCCGAATCATATCCAACTAAACAAATGAGGCACCCAAGGCACATATTGGCCTAGCGAGGTATTATAATCAAGTATAATACATGGCTCACACTGGACCGCCGCCGCGGCCTCTTACCCTACCATCCAATCCATAAAAACAATTTTCAATCAAAGGAGTCGAATCAAATGACATCCTTAACCATATAACTCCCCACTTCTCATGGACCCGAGTTATCTGAACAACCGATGGTGAAATAACTAGAACAATTAGTTATTCGCTAATCTCAATTCAAAGTTTTACTGACAAAAGGAAACCTCCCCTAAGACACGAGACCATGAAACATAGAATGTTTCTCCAAGCATTTGGAGGAAGCTGACAGGGATTAATTTGTAAGTCTGCTAGTAAAACACGAATGAAATCATGGAAAGGAAACCTAAGCTCAACATTAAGGGCGTCTGTATAAATGAAAAGAGTGTTGGGCTTCTAGTGGCAAGTACGATCACCACCATTAACAGGAACTAGCCTAAAAGGGGGACAAACATTATAAAGTGTGTTCATTTTATTAAAATCTATGGTATGCCATGTATTACAATAATCGAATGAATCTAGATGTGCATTAGAAGGGTATTCATCCCCCCTAGTGTTAACCATGTCTAGCAATGACATATAAGAAAAATGGATTTCGATATCATTACGTTATTTTGAAGCAGAGGTAATCTTAGTCGTTCTCTCAGAACTCTTGTCTGCCATTGATTGAAGAGAAGGATTTGAAACCTTGGAAGAGAGGAAGGCCGGAAAAGGCTAGAAAAATTTCCGGAAAATTTCTAGAGGGGAGAGGAGTGTTTGAGAGGAGAAGAAAGTGAAATGAGAAGTGAGAGGTGTGAAATCCCACTTCACTCTTCCCCCTCTTTATAGCTCCAATAAATGGGCCTAGAAAAATCCTGATCGACTGTTCTTGCTCGACAGAGCTTTCTACCAGAGCAAACTGGAGGTTAATTCGACCAGGATCCTGGCCGAAAGGATTCCTGGTCGAAATTCCTGGTAAAAAAAAGAAAAACAGATAGCAGAAAATTTCAAGAAAATTCAGAAAAATACAAGAATTTTTTTTGAATAATTCCAGAAGATGCAGAAAATTCCTTGAAAATTATGAACATTTTCTAGAAATTAAGGGAAAATTCCTGGAAACTAAGGAAAAATCCTAGGAATTAAGGGAAAAATCGTGGAAATTATGGAAAAATCCCAGAAATTAAGGGAAAATTCCTAGAAATTAAGGAAAATCCCAGAAATTAAGGAAAAATCTCAGAAATTTAGGGAAAATTCTTGGAAATTATGAAAAATCCCAGAAATTAAGGGAAAATACCAGATATTTCCTAAAAATAGGAATAAAGGTAAAAGAAAGTGATAGGGAGATTCCAAACAATCCCTGAAGCCATGTACAAGGCAAATCGTTGTAAATGTGTAGGTCGCTCCACACTTTGCACAAAAACGATACCCTGTAAAGCAACGAATGGACTTAACTTCTGCGAAATCTTTTTACGATTTCCCAGAAGTTGGGGGGCAAATGATAGGGAATAAAATAAACCCTGGTTGCGTAATTAATATTTCATTTATTATATCTGAATTGGGCTGACAGCTAGGCCCATTAGAAAAGGCCCAAAACCCTGAATGTTAATTAATTTCATAATTAATTAAATAAGGGAGAAAGAAGCTGATAAGATAGAGTCCTAGTGAGGATATAGATCCTTGTAGATTATCCTCCAAGGGACCTAATAGGATAAGGAATCAGTTTTCTACATCCTAGGACTCCAAAGTCCGTTCTAATTCAGAGACTTGTCCACCAAGTCTCCCAACTCTAGTCCAATTCAAGGACTCACAATACCTATATAAGGGGTCTCATCCCCACCAATCAGAACTGCATTTTTGACTTGATCATTGGCAATCAGCAAGGTATGTAGGCATCTTGTTAAGGCAGATCGAGTCACGAGATACAAGAGCAGTCAAATCGAGCCTCGAAGCTCACGAACCTTAGTAGTTAGTACAATAATTAGTATACCGGAGTTTTTAATCCATAACACAAATAATATCATACAATTATTTAGCATAATTCTAATCACACAAACACATATCCATAAAATTTTTATTTAACTCACTTAATATACACATATATATATATCAATTAAAAGATAAATAAAATACCGGTTATGACATCCTCTCCCCCTTAAAGGATTCTGTCCTCAGTATCTAAGGAACTAGGTGAGGATACCAGACTCGCATTTCTGACTCTAATTGCCATGTCGATTCTTCGACTTTGGGATTTCTCCAAAGCACTTTCACCATTTTTACTGACTTATTTCTAAGACTCTTCTCTTACCAGTCGAGTATTTTGACAGGTTGCTACACGTAAGACAAATCTTTCTGAATTTCTAGCGGCTCAAACTCTATCACATGATTGACATCCGGATTATACTTTTGAGCAAAGACACGTGGAATACATTATGTATATGCTTATATTGAGGCGGTAGAACTAACTCATAGGCTACTTGTTGGGAATATGTTGTGAACTTGATGATTACATTAACAAAATACCTTAGTAGATTTAACTTAGTGAAAAATGTAGCACTCGACGGATGATCAGATATAGTCCCGACGGATGATGATTTGACATCCATCGAGTGAGTAGCTTATGTAATAATAAGTATTGTAACACATTTCTGTGAACAACCTTGTATAGATCCTGTAGTAGCATATGAGTCATGTTGACTATTATTAGATATGCAGAATATGCTGATTAATTGTAAATATAAGATGTCTTGTAATTCTGCATAAGTGAAATGAAGTCAAGTGTCAAATAGCTACCCGACGGATGATCAACAAAACTACCCGACGGATGATCAACAAGGCACCCCGACGGATGACAAACATGTACCCGACGGATGATCAACAAAGCTACCCGACAGTCACATGCGTTGGGTGTTTACAGAAAAAATGTGGGAGCCTGTTTAACAGGAAATGAAGAACAAAAAAGCATTACCATTTCCATGCAAGCTAAGAAGATTTTCAAAGATGCTGAAATAGAGTAGTGAAGCAGTATGGAGTTTGACTTGATAGTTTTATTTTATTATCCTATCTTATTACCATGTAAACTTGGTTATATATAAACCAAGTGTAACTAGTGAAACAAATAACTAATCAAACACTTTTAGAAGAGAAAAAGCTGTAACTGTTAAGAATTTCTCTGTAGTTTGTTTGTTCACTTGTAAAGCAGATGTGAGATAATTTGTTCTTCACAGAGTTCTTAAATCGATATATATATATATATATATATATATATATATATATATCTGGAGGATACTTTCAAAGCCACCAGAAAGTTTTAAAGACTTGTGTTTTTATTACTTAGTATTTTTTATTTATTTAACTTGTGATTCCGCACCTTGAAAATCAAAACACTTATATATATATATATAGTTTGAGTTAGAACATTTTATAGTTCAAGAAAAAGTTTACTAGAATTACATTCAACCCCCCTTCTATAATTCTTGCTGCATTGTTAGGGACTAACAATTGGTATCAGAGCAAGCTCTTGAAGCACAAAGAGTTTAAAGATCACAAAAAATAGCAAGATGAACAAGAAGGATGTTGGAGTCAAGATTCCTTCTCTGGATAAAGATAATTACCATCACTGGAAGGTAAAGATGCATCTTCATTTACTTTCTCAAGATGAGGCCTATGTGGATTGCATAGAGAGAGGTTCTCATGTACCAATGAGAGCTGCAACTGGAAATGAGCCATCAGTTCCCACGCCAAGGCATGAATGGTCAGATGCTGATATTGAACAAGTCAGGATAGACAAGAAGGCCATGAATATTCTGTTCAATGGAGTTGATGGTGACATGTTTGATAACATCATCAACTGCAAGACAGCCAAGGAAGTTTGGGATACCATTCAAATAATCTGTGATGGTACTGAACAAGTTAGGAAAACAAGATGCAGTTACTAATTCAGCAATATGAGCATTTCCATTATGAAGAAGGTGAAACTCTCACTGATATCTTTAGTAGATTTCAAAAGCTTCTAAATGCTCTGAAGCTACATGGAAGAGTCTACCAAACCAAAGACTCTAACCTCAAATTCCTGAGATCCCTTCCAAAAGAATGGAAACCAATGACAGTCTCTTTGAGAAATTCACAAGAATACAAGGAGTTTACACTAGAGAGACTGTATGGCATTCTAAAGACTTATGAGCTTGAAATAGAGCAAGATGAAAGAATGAAGAAAGGGAGAAAGAAAGGAGGGTCCATTGCACTGGTTGCTGAGTTAGAGAAAGAGAAGGAGATGAAGATAGAAGTTGTTGAGTCTACTTCAAAGGTCGGTGAAAACAAAGGCAAGGGGCTGGTAGCAGAAAATGAAGATTCTTTGAGCCAAGATGATATGGATAAATTGATGAACATCTAGCATTTCTTTCCAGAAGATTTTCCAGGATTAAGTTTAAGAAGAACTTAGGAGCAGCTAAGCCAAATAGAAACATGGTGGAAAAATCAAAATTCAAGTGTTTCAAATATGGCTTGGCAGGGCACTTTGCCAGTGAGTGTAGGAAGGGTCAGATTCCAGCAAGAAGAAGTTTGAGCCTGTGGATTATAAACAGAAGTATTTTGAGTTGCTCAAACAAAAGGAAAGGGATTTTATTACACAAGAAAATGACTAGGCAGCAGATGGTCTGGATAAGGATGAAGATGTCAGCTATGTCAATCTAGCCCTAATGGCCAAGTCTGATGAAACAGAGACAAGTTCTTCAAGTAAACAGGTAATCACCACTAACCTTGCATATTTATCTAAAGTTGAGTGTAATGATGCAATAAATGACATGTCCGTAGAATTATATCATTTGCATGTTACACTTAAGTCCCTCACTAAGGAAAATGCTAAAATCAAAGAAAACAATTTGTTTTTAAGTGAGAGGAATAATGTGCTACAATCTCAGTTTATTGAATTTGAAAAATTGAGAATAAAATGTAAGATTGCTAAGGATGAATTAACTGAGTCCTTGAAATAAGAAGAGATTTTATAGAAGCAGCTTGAACGAGAACAGGATGTGATTAAGGCATGGAAATCATCTAGAGATGTCAATGCTCAAATCACCAAAGTTCAAGGTATGGAGTCCTTCTGTGATGCAGCCTAGAAAAAGAGTAAAGAGAAGCTAGAATCTAATTTGGTTGAAGGATTTCTAACAGATGTAGACTCGACGGATGATGAGAGTCATCCACCGGATAATCAAAAAGGTTATCCGTCGAGTGACATAAATCCTCATCCGTCGGCTGTAAGCAAACCTATGAGTAAAGCCAAACTTGCCAAGTTAAATGAAAAATATGGATCAGTTTCTAAAAACTTTATTTCAGGAGAATCTAGTCAAGTGAAGAAGGAGAAGAAAGTGAATGTTGGTCATCTATCCATCAAGCAATTGAATGACAGACTAGAAAAGATTGAGGTAAAACAGTGGCTAAAAAGAAAAACAATAGAAATAGTAAGTAGGGATTAACAAACATAACAACTACACACCTGATAAGTATGCTCCAAGAAAAATCTGTGTTAAGTGTGGTAGTGTTAATCATCTATCTGTTAATTACAAACTTTCCATGCCTACTTCCATGACTGTACCACCTTCTTTTCCCAATATGAGTGATATGCCTTCTATGCCTATGAATGCTATGTCTACACAGGATATGAATCCACAATTTGGTAATATGCCATTTTCACCTAATCCTTATTATCTTGCATTTAGTATGCTTCAAATGCCATTTAGCATGCCCTACTGGAATAACATGTTTGCAAATAGCATGCCATTTCCTGTTAATCAAAATGTGCATGATAATTCTGTTTTGATGAATGGTTTCAAAGGTCCAACTCAGATGACTAAGGATGAATCTGATATCCCCAAGTCAAATGAGATCAAACCTAAGAAACTAAAGAAGAAAGCTAACAAGGCAGGACCCAAGGAAACTTGGGTACCAAAATTAACTTGATTTGATTTTAATGTGTGCAGGGAAACAGAAAGAATTTGTGGTACTTGGATAGTGTTTGTTCAAGACACATGACTGGAGATTCTACCCTGCTCACAGAGTTCAAGGAAAGAGCTGGCCCAAGTATTATTTTTGGAGATGACAACAAGGGTTATACTGTGGGATATGGCTTGATTTTAAAAGATAATATCATCATTGAGGAGGTTGCCTTATTGGATGGTCTCAAGCACAATTTGTTGAGTATCAGCCAGCTTTGTGATAAAGGCAATTCAGGAACCTTCAATTCAGAAGCCTGTGTTGTGACAAACAAGAGGAGCAACAAAGTGGTTCTCACTGGAGTGAGAAAAGGAAATGTATACCTAGCTGACTTCAACTCATCAAATTTAGAAACTGTTACTTGTCTTCTTAGTAAAGCAAGTTAAGATGAAAGTTGGCTATGGTACAAGAAGCTATCACATCTGAACTTCAAGACCATGAATGAGCTTGTAAAGAAAGAACTGGTTAGAGGTATTCCTCAAGTGGAGTTTTCTAAGGATGGACTGTGTGATGCTTGCCAAAAGGGAAAGCAAATCAAAGCATCATTCAGAAAGAAGCTTGATTCAACAATATAAGAACCTTTGCAACTGCTACACATGGATTTGTTTGGACCAATCAATGTGTTGTCCATCTCAAGGAAAAGATTTTGCCTAGTAATTGTAGATGATTTCTCAAAGTTCTCTTGGGCATATTTCCTTAAGTCTAAAGATGAGGCTAGTGAAATCATCATCAATCACATAAGGCAAGTCAACAATTATCCAAATTTCAAAGTTAGAAGAATCAGGAGTGACAATGGAACTGAGTTCAAGAATTCTGTTATAAGAGTATTTTGTGAAGAGAATGGGATTATGCATGAGTTTTCAGAAGCAAAAACTCCACAACAAAATGGAGTAGTAGAAAGAAAGAACAGATCACTTACTGAAGCTGCAAGGACAATGCTTGAAGAATCAAAGTTACCAATATACTGCTGGGCTGAAGCTGTAAATACTACATGCTACACTCAGAATATTTCTCTGGTTAATGAAGCAAAATGCATGACTCCCTACCAATTGTTCAAGAACAAGAAGCCAACTCTAAATTTTCTTCATGTCTTTGGCTGCAAATGTTATATCTTGAGAAATCAAACTGATCAAAATGGGGAGTTTGATGCTAAAGCAGATGAATGAATTTTTGTTGGATATGCTGTTGGTAAAGCATACAGAGTCTAGAATCTAAGAACCGACATTGTTATGGAATCAATACATGTTGTATTTGATGATAAAAAGATTGAAGGACTGCAAGATGGAGATTATCATGAGAGCCTCAAATTTGACAATGTAGAGATGGTTAGTGATGAAAGTGATCAAGAAACTACAACTAAGGATAGTGCTGAAAAATCTACAACTAATGAAGCTAATATCTCAACGTCCATCGAGTTAAAAAATGCTTCATCCGTTGGTAGTCAATCTGCATCATCCATCGGGAGACAATTAACTTCATCCGTCGGAACTCAAAATTCACTATCCGTCGGGTCATCAAAAGAAGCTGAAAGTTAGAACAGATCACTTATAGAAAGTTCCCCTTTCTCAAATCATAGATTCACAAACTCAAGGGGAGTTTCTAATAATCAAAACTCAATCACACATTAAGACAGCAATGAGGCCTCTTCATCTAGAGCTAATCTACCTCAACAAAGAAAATGGACAAAGGATCACCCCTTTGAGCTAATCATTGGTGATGTATCTTCTAGATTTCAAACAAGGAGAGCAACTCAAGAAGAATGTCTATATAGAACTTTCCTATCTAAGGAAGAACCAAAGAAGGTAGAAGAAGGATCTTGATTGGATTTTAGCTATTCAGGAGGAGCTAAACCAAGTTTGGAAGGAACAATGTATGGAAGCTGGTACCCAAGCCTAAAGGAAAGAATCCAATAGACACCAAATGGGTATTCGGAAACAAGATGGATGAAAATGGCATAGTAATCAGGAACAAAGCTAGATTGGTTGCTAAGGGCTATTATCAACAAGAAAGAGTAGATTTTGATGAAACCTTTGCTCCTGTTGCAAGACTTGAAGCCATCAGAATCTTCTTAGCCTATGCAGCCCATGCCAATTTCAAGGTCTATCAAATGGATGTCAAGAGTGCTTTTTCTAAATGGAGATTTGGAGGAGGAAGTCTATGTCAGTCAGCCTCCTGGTTTTGAAAATCCAAATCTACCTAATCATGTATACTATCTTTTGAAAGCACTCTATGGATTGAAGCAAACACGTAGAGCCTGGTATAAAACTTTGTCAAAGTTTCTTTTAGAGAATCACTTCACTAGAGGTACTGTACACAAAACTTTATTCTTTAGAAATGTTAATGGCTCTAGCATACTTGTTCAAATTTATGTAGATGACATTATTTTTGGCTCTACAGATGAAAAAGTTTGCAAAAAGTTTTCCAACTTGATGCAAAGTAAGTATGAAATGAGCATGATGGGAGAACTAACTTACTTTCTTGGTTTGCAAGTTAAGCAAGTTAGTGATAGAATATTCATTAGTCAAACTAAATACATTTACGATCTTTTAAAGAAGTTTGAACTAATGGATTGCACATCTGTAAAAACTCCCATGACCACTGCAACTAAACTTGAATTAAATACTACTGCAAAGTCTGTGGATATTTCAAGTTATAGAGTCATGGTTGGCTCACTTCTATACTTAACGGCTAGTAGGCCAGATATAATGTTTGCTACATGTCTTTGTGCTAGATTTTAGGCTGATGCTAGAGAATCTCATTTAATTGCTATTAAGAGAATTTTCAGATATCTCAAAGGTACACCAAAACTTGGCATTTGGTACCCTAGAGATTCTGATTTTGATCTAACTAGTTATTCAGATGCAGATTATGCAGGTTATAGAAATGATAGAAACAAGCTTGTGTCCTGGTTCAGTAAAAAGCAAAATTCGGTTTCTACTTCTATAGCAGAAGCTGAATATATTGCTGCTGGCAGTTGCTGTGCACATATTTTGTGGATGAAAAACCAATTGCTAGACTATGGTCTGCAAGTGGAAAGAATTCCCATGATAACACAAGTGCAATTGCCATCACTGAGAATCCAGTACATCATTCAAGACCAAAGAACATAGACATCAAGTACCACTTCATAAGGGAACATGTAATGAATGGTACTGTGGAACTACATTTTGTTCCAAGTGAAAAACAGCTTGCAGATATATTTACCAAGTCACTGGATGAATCCACCTTTTCAAGGTTGGTAAGATAGTTATGTATGCTTAATTATTCTTGAATCTTTTCAGATATTTTGCAAGTTATGATGCAGCCAGAAATTTAACTGATTTTTCAGTCTTGGATGAAATTTTGGCTAAGTCAAAATTTACATCCCAATGAATGATCATTATCCATCGAGTTTGATCATCCGTCGATATACAATTTGTTAATAAAATCAATTATTTTTCTGGAATATTTTATATCTCGATGGATAACTGATTTTTCCCTCATCTGTCGACTTGTCTCAATCTTAGCCGTTAATTTTTTGAACATTATCCATCGTGTATACTTACAGTTTGTAAGCATAACAAGACGGATAATTGATGGAATTTTTACAGTTTATTTTTAAACGGCTATTTTGGGCAATTTTTATTGGTCACTTTATTTTAATTTATTATTTTTGACAGTTATTTCTGAGATAGTATAAAAGCAAAATTCATTTTTATTTCTTTTTTTTTATCATTCTCAATTCATCTACTTTAACTTCTTTCTTTCTGAAAAGAAATTACCCTCTCTCTCTACAAGTTTTGCTCTCTAACAATGGCACCAGTTGTCAAAATCATGTCTCAAACTGGCTTTATCTATGAGAAAAACAATTTCACGGCTCTAGTGAACAAGAGGATTCAACAGTCTGGCGACTACCACAAAATGATGGATTTTGTGCAAGGCTGTAAGCTCAAATATGTCATGTTGGAGTCTCCCACTATCTACTGTGAGGTTGTGGAGGAAATATGGACGACTGCAGTGTACAACCCAACTGACAAGACCATCACTTTCACTATTAAAGGTAAGGAATTTTGTGTTAATAGTGACATTATTAAAGCATGCTTTAAGATTCCTGATAATACTGTCTCTACTCCACACACAGACACTGATATTGTTAACATGTTAAACTCCATGGGTTATACACTCTCCACCTCTAAATTAAGTGAAATTAGGAGATTGGGTCTTAGGAAAGAATGGAGTTTTCTGTGTGATGTAGTTACTAAAGTATTTTCTAGTAAAATTAAAAATTTTGATTCTGCTAATATCTTCATGCTCAATATGCTCTACATGTTATTAACTGATAAATACTTCAATTTTAGTGATCTAGTCTTGTTTGAGTTGGGGTTTATGTTAGGGGAGCTTAATAAGAGGGGTAAGAATATTTATTATGCTAGATTTTTCATGATTCTTGCTAACCACCTCTCTGAGGATATTGTGCTTAAATACCCAACCAATAAGTTAGATTGTTGGGTTCAAGAAAGAAGAATTATTGCTGATCTCAATAGAGCAAATCACCACAAAGAGGTGGCACTCTTCTACTTTCCAGTAATGGAGGCACCTCAGGTAAGTGAGGTAATTTCAACTGTCTCTACTCTTCCAACCTCAAACACTTCTTTGCCTTCTAGTGTAGCAGTGGCATCTGTGTCAATGACCAGACAGATGCCTACCCAAGCTACCAAAACCAAAGTTTCAAAACCAAAGACAAAGAAAGCCCCCTCTAGTGTCTCTCAAAAGATGCCAGTTGTAAAATCCACTAAACACAAAGAGGGGAGTGTGAAGGTGGGAAAGACATGTGAGGGACAGGGTGAAAATCAAAGAAGCCCTAAGGATTAAGATGGTGATCATAGTGTACCCAAACCAAGCCACGCCAGAGTTTCCCAATAAACTGTGGTTGTTAATAAGGATAAAAGCTCAATTCTAGTTTCATCCTCCCAAAAGGATGTAACTATTGAAACAAGCTCTCAACCAGGAGCACAGAATAAAAGGGGTAGGGACACAAGTTCACCATAAACCTACACACGAAAGAAGAAATCTAAAACCCTTGGGGATGCACAGGGTACACACACAGTGCAAACTAGAGCTAAAGACCCAGTCACTGCACCATCCCAAAGTTAAATTGATGTGGCTCCAAAATATATGGAGTCACAGCCAAAATCTGTACAAATTGAAACACCTCAAACACCAAATTCTCCCACACACTCTTTGGATGTTGACATGATTCAAACATCACAACCATATTCTCCATCTTTAAATCTGTTGGAGAAGCCAAAAATCCATACAAGTGAGCATCATCTTCTAGATGATTTGTTGGCTCACTTGCCATTTCTTTCTGAGACTGTTGAGACATCTGTGCCAAAATATTCATCAATCTGCACAGAGTCCACAATAGTTTCCACTCTAAACTCATTCATTTCTACTCACTCGATGGATATTGTTCATCCGTCGAGTAGTGATTGTATCCCGACGGATGTGCCTAACAGCAGTCATCCGTCGGATAGTCAAATTACTAACCCGATGGATATTTCTCATCCGTCAGGTGTCTCTGCACAACTTCAAAGTTCAACTATAGTCACAAGTGCAGATGACTTAGTAATTGTGTAATCACTATTAGGATTGAGGGAAGGTAGTGACTTGAGTGAGAGTTTGGGTTGCCCCAGGAAAAAGGAGAGAAAAAGAATGATCCAATATAGTCTATTTCTTCAGGACTAGAAAAAGTGAGTGTGAGGAGTCCCACCTTAGATGGTGAAGGTGAAGGTGTGAGGGTGGAGAGCCAAGGTGAGACCTTGATGTAAAAAAAGAGAGATAATGAGAGAAATGCAGGTACAGGAGACATAAGGGTAGATGCCATTGTAAGTGAGTTAATGAATGTCCAGGATGCAGACATGGAGGGACTATCTCAGCAAACTCAAGTTGTTATAGATTATACCTCCTTAGATGCTGAGACATTTACTCACCTTGTTCCAGCATATTAACTTCTAGCTGGACAGGGCAATGACAATGCAGAAAGGATGCTAAATTTGGTGCACACCACACAGTCCATGTAAAGAGCTAAAGATGCCATAACAGCTTTGCCTTCAACAACTGGTGATGTTGATTATGAGACAGGTGGTTCAGAAGAATTCTTTGGAGGTGAGGGTGGAGATAGTGAAGAAGAGCCATTGAACATATGGGGGAGAAGTAGGCCCTAGTTCAAGATCAGGCATGCCATCTTGGGCATTTTCAAAGCAGTGTGATGAACACTATTTCAAGACCACTCTCATCCAACTTATCAGCCAAACACAGTCTACACTTCAATCAACCAAAAATGCTAGCACCAAGAAGCTTCTGCAAGCACATCTTGCATCTCTCCAACTATAGCAAATATCAGGCTACCAACATAGTCAAAATATCTCCCTCATCAAAAATGAAGTTGATCAACTTAAGAAAGATATGTCTGACAAGTTGGAGGCTAGACTTCCAGAGACAACAATGGTAGACATCAAAAGACAGCTCAGGAAAAACTCTGATCTTACAACCAAGGTGGATTCCTTGGACAAAAGAATGGTTGCTATAGAAGCTTCTCTTACAACAATCCATCTACACCAAGCACAACAAACAGACTTGCTTCAGAAACTGGTGGTTGCATAGACCTCCTCCTCTACTCATCTAAATAATAACAAAAAGGGGGAGAAAGAGAGTTATAGGAGTGAGGGGGAGCAAAAGGTGCTCAACATTCAAGTGAGTAAAGCAATTGTGCCAACAATTGCTTTCACAAAGCCACCAGCTAATGATAGCATTGATCTAATTAATGAAGCAACAGCCACTTAGAGAGCAGTTGAGAAAAAGCAGTTTAGTCCAATAAACTGGGAGAAAATTGATGAGGACATTTAAAAGAAATTTGGTCTAGCAAAGAGGCCAGAAAAATCAGCCATTCATCACTCTCAAGTCAGGAAAATTTTTGTGAATGATATGAGCATGAATTATCTAGAAAGAGGCCAGACATCCTGCATCAAATCTCCAAAGGTAGATCTAATCATGAAGCCAAAGGTGAACTACTCAAAATCTTCACTAAGAATCCTTTGGACACAGTGTATGAGACACCAAAGCCTGATGAGAAGAAACTGCTGTCAAGATCTATTGCATTCTACAAGGATCCAGCTGATTCAGCATTGAAAAGGAGAATTTCCAAGGTTTTCAGAAATGGTAAGGAAATTTGTGTGGTGGCTGGACACCCTCAATTTGTTGAATCAAAAAGGGAAGAAAAGGCAAGATTGAAGCAAGAAAAGAAGCAAGTTGCTCTAGATGCTAAAAAGCTCAAACAAAAGAAGGAGTAAGCTGCTATCTTGGCCAAGTTCCAAGCTATGAAACCTACACAACAAATTCCTGAACAACCATCTGAAACCACTAGATCTAAGGATCTGAAAATGCAAGAAGAATCACAGCAGAAAAGAAGGTTTAGATACAAACTTCACTCCAAGAGAAAAGTGAACTTTGATGAAGAAGGATTGGAAGATCAGTTTCCCAAAAAGTCTACTTCTACAACAACTCAAACATCCATGCCTTCTGTGGCACATGAAGAATTCAAGATAGATCCATCCAAGAATTTCCATGGTGAACCTATCATTCCAAAAGATGAGCCAATACAGAACTCAATCTACCTCATTTCATGAAGCCAAAGAAGACAAAGACCAGAGCAGTCAAGAAAGTGAAGCCCTCAACTCTCAGATCCAAGTCCCTAACCAAAGCTCAAACCAAGGTGAACAAGGGAGATATCATGTACATCTGTGACATCAAGGAATTCTCTGATCTAAACCTCTATCTAGATGAACTGGAAGAATTTAGAGGAATTGATGGTTACAGGAATCTACCTGAAAAGGTTAATATTCAAGTACAAGGGAGGAAAAGAGATACCATGGCCACTTCACAGGATTCTTTAAGAGAGCCAATCTGTACTGATAAAAGTTTATTCATCCTTCAAAAAGAACTTTGGATTCAATGTGATAGCTAGAAGATTAGTTCTAAAGAAGATTGAAGAACTGAGGAGTATTAGAGCCAAAGATGCACTCCTAAAGAATTTAACTATTTCTTACACAGGGAGTAGAGTGCATCTAAGGCCCTACTGGCTGATGGAATTCATGGATGATAAGGGAGTTAGAAGATTTTTCAGATAGAAGAGTAGTTGAGCATTTCTAGCAATGAGACTCTTTTGGAAATGCAAGGAATGCTAGATCTCTCAGAATCTGATGAACTTGAATTCCACAGACAGCTCCAAAATCAAATAGAAGAAAACAACAGGAGGCTTCGGAAGAAATCCAGACAATCAAGGAAATAGATCAATTTGCTCAGACTAGAGGAGCACCTTGAAAATGATTGTGATCAAATATTTAAACACTTTGTCTTGTAAATTTTTCAGTAAATAATGCAGCACTTATTGGTTTTATCTACCACCTTTTAAATCTGTATTTTTAGGGTGTTTTATTATCATCAAGTTTCTCTTAATTTATGACTACAATTCTAGTAGGCATAAATTGGGGGAGTTTGTTGGAAATATGTTGTGAACTTGACGATTACATTAACAAAACACCTTAGTAGATTTAACTTAGTGAAAAATGTAGCGCCCGATGGATGATCAGATATAGTCTCGACGGATGACTCAATATAGTCCCGACGGATGATGATTTGACATCCATCGAGTGAGTAGCTTATGTAACAATAAGTATTGTAACACATTTCTGTGAACAACCTTGTATAGATCCTGCAGTAGCATATGAGTCATGTTGACTATTATTAGATATGCAGAATAGGCTGATTAATTGTAAATATAAGATGTCTTGTAATTCTGCATAAGTGAAATAAAGTCAAGTGTGGGAGCTTCTTGAATAAATGGTTCAAAACGCTCCTGAGAAATTTTCAGCTCTGCTAACCCAAGAGAATTGAATGGCAAATCCAACTTCCTCATCCACGAAGGTGCATTCAAATCCTGCAATTGCTCTGCTCCTTCTTTATCTTCAATAACTGATTCCCCTATTAAGGATCTCTCTAAGGTATCTGACTTTGGCAATTGCTCAGGCTCTGAATTTACTACAGAGTCGACCCACTCTACTTTAAAGCACTCCTATTTAGCTATGGGTAACTTTATTTCTTTGAACACATTAAAAGTGACCTTTTGATCATAAACCTTCATCGAAAGCTTTCCTTTTTGCATATTGATCATAGTTCGGCCTGTAGCCAAGAATGGTCTTCCCAAGATAATGGGAATCTTCTTATCTTCCTCGAAATCAAGAATTACAAAGTCAGCAGGGAAGATGAGTTTATCCACCTTGACCAAGACATCCTCCACTATACCTCGTGGATAAGCGATGGAATGGTCAGCTAGTTGCAATGACATGTATGTTGGTTTTGGATCAGGCAGACCAAGCTTCTTGAAGATAGATAAGGGCATCAGATTGATTCTAGCTCCTAAAACACATAAACACTTATCGAACGATAAGTTTCCGATGATGCAAGGAATAGTGAAACTTCCAGGATCTTTAAGCTTTGGAGGCAACTTTTGTTGCAGCACAAAAGGAAATGTAGAACAAAGAAGCATTACCATTTCCATGCAAGCTAAGAAGATTTTCAAAGATGCAGGAATAGAGTAGTGAAGCAGCATGGAGTTTGACTTGATAGTTTTGTTTTATTATCCTGTCTTATTACCATATAAACATGGTGATATATAAACCAAGTGTAGCTAGTGAAACAAGTAACTAATCAAACACTTTTAGAAGAGAAATAGAAAAAGCTATAACTATTAAGAATTTCTCTGTAGTTTGTTTGTTCACTTGTAAAGCAACTGTGAGACAATTTGTTCTTCACAGAGTTCTTAAATCGATATATATATATATCTCTGGTGGATACTTTCAAATCCACCAGAAAGTTTTAAAGACTTATGTTTTTATTACTTAGTTTTTTTTATTTATTTAACTTGTGATTCCACACCTTGCAAATCAAAACACTTAAATATATATGTAGTTTGAGTTAGAACATTTTATAGTTCAAGAAAAAATTTACTAGAATTACATTCAACCCCCCGTTCTATAATTCTTGCTGCATTATTAGGGACTAACACTACTTCTCCTACTTGATTTAAAATTTCAAAAGGACCAATACATCGCGGTGCCAATTTCCCCTTTTCCCAAATCGAGTCAAACCCTTCCATAGTGACACTTTCAGCAATATGGCTTCACCTACTTAGAAACTCACATCCTTTCGGGCAGGATCATCGTACTTCATTTGTCTGTCTTGAGCAGCAATTAGTCTCTTCCAAATTAAGGTGACTTTTTCCTTCATTTGTTGAACTAGTTCAGGGCCGAGAAGTTTTCCTTCTCCTACCTCGTCCCAATTTGTCGGAGATCTGCATTTTATTTGGTATAAAGCTTTATATGGAGGCATTCTGATACTGGAGTGGTAACTGCTGTTGTACGAGAACTCTACGAGTGGTAGGTGATCATCCCAACTTCCTGCAAAATTGATTGCACAGATGCGCAACATGTCTTCAATTATTTGTATATTTCGCTCACTTAACCGTCCGTCTGAGGATGATTTGCAGTGCTCATATTTAGCTTTATGCCCAAACTTTCCTGAAACTGTTTCCAAAATATCAAATTGAATCGTGGATCTCGATCTGAAATTATCGATACCGGTATGCCATGTCGTAACACAATTTCGTGCACGTAAATATGAACCAACCTATCCAATAAAGTCTTCTCATTGATGGGTAAGAAATGTGCCAATTTCATAAGGCGATCGACTATAACCCATATGGCGTCATGTTCGGATTTTGTTCAAGGAAAACCTACTATGAAGTCCATGGCGATATTTTCCCATTTTTTTCAGAACCAAGATCGCAATTATTTGGAGTATCAACAGGAATATCAATAACATACGAAAGTATATAATCTATTTTTAAAAGAAGGATATTTTCCAAAAATTTGGGCAACATCTCTTCTGTATTATTGACTACCAATCGGACTCAAGCCAACACCAACAATCATCCGAACAACCAACAATTAACCAACAAGTATATCAATCAACCGCCACCATCCAAACTTCTCGTTTTATAATACTATATCACATAACATACTACTAACCACATATATCACTAACCTGCACAACAATTACCTATAATTTAACTTAAGATCATAACGAACAACTCTTATTATATCCATACCTTTTCTCATTTCTTCTGATCATATCATAATATCAATACAAATTATTCTACTATTTCTCAAAAACTTTATTCATTTATTCCAAGGTTCTTCTAGCTCCTTTTTCAATTCAAGATCTCTAATTGACAATTCATATCACTTATACCTGTTTATAAATCCATTCTAAAGAAATGTTTTAATCTTATTTTCCACGACTCATACTTGTATATGGATACTTTTAAGAACCTATACTGCATCTTTCAACTGATCAAACAAATCCTCTACCCTTGAGAATATACGTTTCTTCTCATTAGTTAACTTGTCTAATTTCTGATAACCAACACATGGTCTCAATCAACACTACCATATTCTATGAAAACTCATTTGGTTTTAAAGCCTTACTTCTTAAAAGATTTGACGCAGTTGGATCACCAGTTATTTATTTCTATTTATATTTTCCTATACAGAACCTTTATCGCTGGCTCAGTCATGAGCGTCAAATTCACCATAACTCATTCACTCGAGTTGGGAAGCCTAATAAATTCTTGAAGAACACATTCAAAATTCATTTATAATTAAAATTTCTTTGATTCTCAACCTTTACGACAAGTATTTCTCACAAGATTGAGGTGTGCTTCACCTTTTTACGTATTAATCGCTTGTATGGGTCATTATTGAGAATTCCTTCATCTAATTTTTTTGTCCCGCCAATCGTTTGCCTCGTATGGTGCACGCAACTTTACTTTCTTATTTCTATGGTTAATTTACCTCATAAGGTTTGCTAACTACTCCAATTCACGCCAAAATCTCAGATTTGAAATGTATCATCTATATAGATTTTTGCTTCTGATTCGATGTCTTCGTAACAACCACATTATTGGCATAGTGATTCTTATTTGCACGAAAATGTCCACCATTTATTGGCTTGTAATTATTCATACTCAACATGTAACTCTATCTTCTACACGGGGTCGTTTAATTTCTTTTAAAACACTCAAAGAATAGACCTTACACAAGAAGAGAATTTGTGTATATGATTTTGATTGAAAGCTTTGTAAAGAACAATAATGCAAAATAATAATTGGGAAAATTCGTAAGGCAATAAATCATAATTAAAGAAGGAAGAATGAGTGAGGATGTATATATGAATGAGACAACAACATTTGTACTCAAGATGGCCAGTCTTTTATACTATATGGCATATAACATATGATTAGGTGGCGTCCCACCAAACTCTTCGTCATTCCGACAAAGCGGCATACCATAATACTGTTTGTCTTAATCCAAAAGTAATATTTGGAGATGAGAGATAATTTGGAAAGAATACAATAAATTTTCTTTACTTCTTGTCTCATATATTTATCACTGATAAAAGCTCACACGTATTCAAGAATCAAGAAGAGTATACGCAGTCGTGGAAAAGAATGACATCGTTGGTCGCCATCTATGTTTCACTTATGCATACTTTCAGGGCTCGTTCGAGTAACAGATTCCAGATCCACGTCAGATGATAGATTCAAAATATCTTCTGGAAATACCTTTAACATTTTAACAATCTGAGCATAATTGTCTTCTCGTTGAATTTACCATCATAACTTCTTGCTTCATCCCTGCCATGTAAGTCTTGTATTTTTAGCATCATGCTTCCATGTTTGATACTTTAATAATTCAACCATAATTGCGTTCTTACGGAATTTATAATCATAATTTGTAATTTCTTCTATGCCGCGTAGCGTAATCATTGATCATGCAATACCTCGACTCCGTCGATAGGAATATTATTCTTCCTCATTCATCTGGAAGATTCCTCCATTTTCTTCAATTATCCTCGAGCTTCTTTTGGGTTAACGAACCCATTTTAAACTTTAATAATTTCATAAATTGTATAAATAATGTTTCCGCACGTTGATTCGATTGTTGATACTATTCGACAAGGTTTGCATTCTTCTTTCGGGAAAATTTTAAACTTCTCCGTATTAGCAGGTCTACTTGTCCTTCTGAACTAACAATACTGAGTTCAATCAAGTATTCTTCTAGGTAATCTAATACTTATAATAACAAATTCAAGTAGTAATTTGACAACCAAATTTTAAAACTCATTTTTTGTAAAGATCTTTTAGAAATTTTGTTAAGAAAATCTTTTTCGAAAACTTGTTTTAGAATTTTGAAAATCGAACATATGGCCGTCCTTACTATATGAGTTGGTTGTTGTTCTCTTCAACCACAATAAGGTACCTAATTAAAAAAATGACCACCTAAGGGTTCGTCCATTTCAATATCTCTTCTGCTCTTTCTTGAATCCATTTTGCCTTCACTAGTCACCGAGAACTTCATTTACTGCTGCATACTATTTCATTCGTAGGTCTAACTCCAATGCTGACATCTGGCACTATCTTTGATGTTTTCATCGTCGTCCCTGATATTATATGCTTATTACCTAATTAATGCAATTCGACGGTCAGTTAGTAGATAAGGTTGCCGCTTCTCTAAGTATGCCTGATAAAGTAGATGTCATTCCTTGCATGGCGCCCAAAAATAATAAAAAACCTCTCGCAACGATGGTGCTTTTGAAGGTTGCAATGTTGGCTCTTTGTCAGCTTTAATAGACTCGTTACCTCCAGCCTGGAGCTTGTCCTATTAAATACTTCTAAGTTAAATCATACTAAGCTCATTTATCTTTACTTATACGAAGTTCTTACAAGAATAAATCTCCTCTTTCTTTAAAACCGCATAAAAGCAAGGTAATTTTCCCAGTCTTCGTCGAGCTGTCGTCTCTTCGCAGCTATAGGATCTAGGAACTCAATATATCTATAGTGTCAATATATTAGCTTTCACTTATCTTAATAATATCATATCTTACTAATCCATATCGGGACTACTAATCTTAATTCACACTCAACTCGAACTCAAAATGAGTATACTTAGGGTCTTCCTTATCTTATATGACCTGTCAATCCTATCTTACTTCCACCTATTCTTATTTCAGGGACCAATAACCTGTGGCTCTGATGCCAACTTATAATACCCCAAATCAAGGATCAAGATTTGGTGTCACTAAATAATTTTTTTTTCATAATATAAAATAATATACAATGACCCCTTAATTCTGGATTGTTTATAGGTTATGGTATGAAACAAGAATCTAACATTCTAAAATTTACAACAACTAAAACACAAGTCTATATACCTTTGTACTAATTCCCTTGTCTTATCCTTCTAGCATCTTCATCCTCTTGCAGTTGCGAATTTTTCTAACTTCTGCTGTCTATTAAAAGCTATTCACTTTAATCCTCATTCAAAACTGAAAGAAATAAGAATTCACAAAGCAAGAGTGAGCCAAAAATGCCCAGCAAGTATCGTTATAGGTCTCCATAAATTATATCAAAGAAACTTTTGGAAACAATCTTTAAATGACTAAAAACATCTTTATTTTTTTAAAACAGTTGAGTGAATAAAACATCGGCCCTCATCGGCCTTTAATCATAAGTCAAAAGTGACGAGCAATTCCCAGATGCATCTCTTGAATCAGGGTTTTGTCCGGTTTTGTAACCATAAACCTTTTCAAAAAGCAATGCCGTTAATGGCGATCGACAATAAATTAGACTGGACACTGGAACCAACATATGCACTATAACTTGCTGATCAATTAGGATATAGCGCGGATCTATACGCAACTGCACTGACCCACCAACATATAGGGTACCCAGGCACTATGGCCTAATAATCAAGAGTCCAGCCATCCTTGGCCCTTAGGGTCTAGCTCATTCCTGGCCCTCATCGTAACCATCCAGTCCGTAAAGTATTTTTTATGTCAAATCACTTTATTTCAAAATATCCCGATTCAGGGTTCCCAAATAACCCGAAATAATGGGTATTTGCTCAAGAGATCAATCAATAATCAAGGAACAAGATCAAAGAGGTACTTGAGTAAATAAGATTAATTGCATCGAAATATAAAAACATTTAACTATTCTGAACTTAGAATATGAATGAAGTATTTGCAGTATACCATAAGAAAGTTCAGGAATACTTGCTTGGTATACGCCCTGCTTCAGATATTTCATAGCTCCCTATCTCCGGCTTGATTTTTCTTGTGGATGTTGTTTCTATCAATGAGAGATACTCATTTAGTTTGATTCTCATCGCAATCGTACTTCAGACTGAGACCACATAGCCCTTATCCTTTACCCATATGATTCTATCCGACTCGTATATAATTATCTAACAAATAGAGTTCAAGTAGTCACGTAAATCAAATAGCACGTAAGGCACATAATTAATTTAGGCTCACAAATATTTTTAGAATCAAAATCGGATCTATATTTGCATTAACGAACAATTTCTAACTTGTTTCTTAATTTTACAGAATTTATTGGAGTCGCGTTTATCAATAATAGGGTTTGTAAACGAATAAGTATCATAAGCCGACTTGCTCTCGAAAGAAATTATGATTTATAACTATTTTTAATAGAATCAGATCATTTTTCTGAGTCTAAGGGTCTTTATTTTGATTAAATTGGATAAACGGTTTAATTATTAGGAAATAAATAAGAATTAATCAATTCTTAATCAATTAAAATTAATTATTCACAATTAATTAATCCTAATTATATTTTTAAATAATTATCTAGGAATTATCATATTTTAAAATAATTGTTCCCTAATTTTTAATATTAAATACAATTTATTAATAATTATTCAATTAAATTAATTAATTATAATTAATTAATCACTTTAATTAAATAATTATTTATTAAGAAACAAATAATTAAATAAATACATATATAAATAAATTTCAAATTATTGAAATAATAAATCAGATAATTAATTATATTATTTATTAGATTTTTCTTAAATAAATAAAATTAATTTTCAGAATTTTATAAAAATAAAAGTAAATTAATAAATCAAAAACAGATTTCCAAAAATCAGGAATGGTTTTTGAAAATCAAAACTAGGTCGTGATTGGTTTGAAATTCGGGTTGGGGGAAAGCTAACCGGGTCGGGAAGAACTCCGACCGGTTTCTAGAAATATTCCAGTTTCCGGCGGTTCTTCGCCGGACTCCGGTGAGCTCAAATCCTGGGCAAAATAGGATGATTTCATTTCGTTCTTGTTGTAAACTCATTCCAATCCACTTCTACGGTACAGCTACTCGATCTGTTATCACCAACGTCGGCTGTGTCATCTTCTCCGGTGAAAATCAATCAAAAACCGGCGAGAATCCGGCGAAGTCATTTTCAGTCGAATTGAACCCAAAAAATGTGATTCTATTACCAATTTAAAGCTCTAATTATCTATAATCACTTCCAACAGTCAAAATCAATCACCAACAACTATAAATTCAAGAAAAACGAAATCAAAAACTAAAAAAACAAGAACACAGTCATATCATTCTAGGGGTTATATAGTCAATATAAATACACAAAATCATTCCTAAAATTAAGATAGAACTAACAATCAAACGATTCCTCGAACTCAAAAATCGAAATTCAAGCCAAGAACACAAAATTCGATTTTAACAGTTAACCAACCTCAGTTGATGATGTTAGTATCACTGGATTCGCCTCTTCACAAGGATGATTTTGGTTACTAGATCAAAAACAGTGGTTCAGTAAATCTTCTGAAATCACGATTTGATCTTCGCTCTCCTTCAAGAATAAGAACTTCACCAACACTCTTAATTTTAATTTTCTGATATTTTTTGTAATTAAATAATAATTAATTAGTAATAATTAGTTATTTATACTAGTAAAAATAATACCCCTGACTAAAATCAAGGCCCTAATTATACATCTAATAAATTTAATTGGCCCCAATTTTTATAAATTTTGGGTATTAACTTTGAATTTTTAAATATCCAATAAATACAAAATATATGCCAAAAATTCCCAAAAATTGTGAATAATACAAAAATGCAAAGAATAATGATATTTGATAAGTTCATGATCCTAATAAAATAAAAATGTGATTTTTGTGGGGTTTTTGACACCTGAAGGGGCCCGGAAAAGTCGTTTTTCGCGAAACGAGAAAATTTGTAAAATGTCTGGATGTTCAGAATATCGATGTGGTATAGGCCATACCTGAAAAAATAAGGCTAGTGATTTTATAATACAAGCGTAATTTCTCGGTCGTTACATTGTGGACATACTTAAACTGCGACGATCCGTGGAATATGGTAAGTAGGGTCATTGCATATATATTATTATATTCATAAACAGTTTATATGTGTGTGTGTTATGGATCCCAAACTTCTGACCCGGGTTTGAAGGGCGCCACACTTGCTTCTTCTAGCATGGTTATTGCAACTTCTATCAGAGTTCTATTCTTTCTTTCAACAACTCCATTTTTTGTGGAGTTCCAGGAGCAGAAAACTCTTGTTTTATCCCCTTGAGTTTGCAGAACTCTTCCATAGAGCTATTCTTGTATTCAGTTCCATTATCACTTTTGATGATCTTCACTTTGTATGTTGATTTTTTTTCCATCTCCCTCACATGATCAAGAAGAATCGATGGAGATTCATCCTTGGTGTGCAGAAAATACACCCATGTGTATCTTGTATATTTATCTACAATCACAAGTGCATACCTCTTCTTGGCAATAGACATAACATTCACTGGACCAAAGAGATCATCATGAAGTATATGATATGGTTCAAGAATGGATGATTCAGTTTTACTCTTGAAAGATGTTTTCCTTTGCTTGGCTTCCTGGCATGAGTCACATAAGCCATCAGTAGTAAACTCTTCATTGGGAAATCCTCTTACAAGATCTTTCCTCACAAGTTCATTGATATTATTGAAATTGAGGTGAGAAAGTCTTTTCTACCAATTCCAGCTGTCTTTCACAGATGCTCTACTCAGTAGACAAACTTCTGAATTATCAATTCCTGTGAAGACCCTGGCTTCATATAAACTACCATGTCTCACACCAGTCAATGTAATCTTGCCATTGACTTAATGACAACTTCACAATGCTCCTCATAAAAATTGACATGGTAACCTCTGTCATAGATTTGGCTCAACTGATCAGATTATGCTTGATTCATGCAACCAGAGCTACATTTTCAATGATGACATTTCCAATTTTTATTTTTCCATATCCCAAGATTTTTCCTAAGTTGTCATCTCCATAAGAAACGTTTGGGCCAACCTTCTCCTCAAATTCTAATAGTAAGGATTTATAACCAGTCATATGTCATGAGCATCCACTGTCCAAGACTAGAGCATTCCTCCTGTCACCCTACAATCAGTAATTTGAATCAGTTAGTGTTTTTAAGGACCCGAACTTGCTTAGATCCTTTGGTATTTTTAAGTTTGTTAACATATGCAGTAGAAGACTTCATATCAAAATTTATGTTAAAATTCTTACTATCAGTATTTATATATGCAGAAACAGATTTTGCTTTAACTAAAAAGGGTTTCAGTTTATAAAAATCATAATACAAAATGTGATACTCTTTACATGCATAAATAGAGTGCCCAACACTGCCACAATGAAAACAAGGATTCTGTGGATTCTAACTGTTCTATTCCTAAACTCTGATTTGGAAGGAACAACTTTTATCTCTTTATTTTTCCTGCAAGAATTAGCAAGATGATTAGTGCTACCACAGTTTGAACATGTCTTTCTAGGTGCATTAGGAGGAGTCACATAATTTCCATTTTTATTAACACCTACCTTGCAATTCCAATTTTTCCTAGACCTTTTCCTCTTGTCTTTCATGTGTAAGTCCTTCATCTTTTGCTTAAGTTGTTTCTGAGTCATTGAACCAATATTTACTGAATTTGTGTGAACTTGTTCACTCTTTCAGTAGTTAAGTTTGATCTAGGTGCTCACGTAGTACCTTCCTCATGGATTAATTTAACATTATTAGCACTTGGATTAAACTTAATGGTCTTTATTTGAACATTGTTCAATTTGACCTGACTATCAGTTTTTGTTAGTTCTATTTTCTCAGTTTCTTCTCCATTTTTCTTATCAGAATTAGATCTAGCTGAATATCCTAATCCTGATCCCCAACAGCCATTTTCTAAGATTTCCTGAGTTGTCTTTCCTGAGTTAGTCCAAAGTTTAATGACTTCTCTTTCTTTAGCTAGCTCCTTTTCTAGATAAACATGTTTTTCTAACAGTTTTTCTTTAACATAAACAACATTATTTTTTTCTTTTTGAATTTCTAGCATGGAAAGCAACTCAGTTTCTAGGTGATCGTTCCTTTTCTTTAACACAGAGTTTTCACCCTTAATTCTATTATTCTCTAAGGTTTGATCCCTAAAACTAACATGCAGAGACTTAAGAAATAATCTTAATTCATAGATATCATCGGTATCAAAAGCAAGAGTAGTCTGAGGTACCTTTAATTCAGTATTGTTAGCCTCAGCATCAGCTTTTTTCATAAGAGCATAATTGACTCCATTATCTGAGTCTGATGAATCATTCTAGTTTCTCTGCTTTGAGAACAAAGCTTGTTTCTTCTCAGCTCTGGGTTTTCTGCAGCCAGCTGTAAAGTGTCCAAGTCCATCACAGTTGTAACATCTCTCTTTTGACTTGTTAAGTTTTCCAGATCTAGCTTCCTTCCAATCAGTATTTTCTTTGTTGTTCCTCTTATTAGAGTTTGAGGAACTGGAACCTTTTCTGGAAAATATTCTCTCTTTCTTAAAGTTTCTATAGACCATCTTCTTGAAGCTTTTAACCAGTAGGTCAGCCATTTGATCCGTATCTTCATTATTGTTGTGATCACTGTTAGTAACTGATTCAGTATCAGGATTTGAGTCATCATCAGAATTTGATGATTCAGTATCCGACTTAGCAATCATGGCTTTCCCTTTGGAGTAGCTTTTCCTCCGAGCCTTCTCCTTTGGCTTCTCTTCAACATTGGGTGCAACTGGTCTAGCTTTTGATCCTTTCCTCTTGCTCCTATGCTCCATCTCTAGTTCATGAGTTTTCAAAACTCCATAGATCTCCTCTTGAGGTGTGATGTCAAGTTGATAGTTATCCCTGATTGATGTGACTTTAAAGCTCCACTTTTCAGGAAGAGCGAGTAGGAACTTCAAGTTTGAGTCCTCCAAATCATATTCTTTGTTGACAAGGGATAAGTCATTCAGCAACTTCTGAAATTTGTCATAGATCACAGTTAGGGACTCATTGTCCCTTGAGTCAAAGTGCTCATATTCTTGAGTAAGTACTGTCCTCCTGTTCTTCTTGATAGCAGTTGTACATTGACACTTTACTTCTAAAATATCTTATATCTCTTTTGTTGTTTTATATCCAATGACTTTATTGGACATAACACTATCAAGACTAATGTGTAGGATTTGTCTAACCTTAGCATCCTTCATGATAGATGAGATATCTTCAGGATTATAGTCCTTCATGTCTTTGTCTATCATCTTCTCTGGTTCTCCCGTAAGCGAAACAGCTATCTTCATTGGTTTATGAGGACCATCATAGATCCTGCTTAGATATTCACGATCCGTGGCTTCCAAGCACATGGCCATCCTGACTTTCCAGATTGGATATTCATATATCTTCAGGATAGGCACCTTGATTGCTTTATATCTACTCATGTTGCTGCTTATCTGTGATGCGGCTGGGGGTTGTGGCTTCAGATTCTGTGTTTCTTCTTCTTTGTCTGCCATTGTAGATTGATCTTCAGATCTTAAACTGTTTGTACATTAACAACAAGCTCCGATACCAATTGTTAGGCCCTTCATCAACTGTTGCAGGGGGGTGAATATAGTTAATACAATCTAATCGATAAAGCTTCAACATGATCAACAATTTATATATTAACTGATAAAATTTATTACAAAAGTACTCTCTCGAAAGGATGAACAAATATCCTTGAGAGCTGCTAGGTTATGCGAAAGATATAACAATGTCGCAATTGCTTATAGCATAAACCTAATATGATATACAGCACAGCTACCAATGTATAAAAAATCCTATTCTATTAACAAGGAAACTTATACAATTGCTTCTGAGATAAAATCCTTCACCGCCTTGAGTTCATGTTTCCTTTTCCTCCTCGAAGATCAACTGATGTGACAAATACTGATTTCATTATTCGTTGACATCATCATCCGTTGAAATCATCATTCGTTGATATCCTATCATCCGTTGATATTTCATCATCCGTTGATATATAAGTTCTAATGTGAACTTATGATAGTTTCTATTTGATATCATCAATTGCTCCTAACAAAAGATAAGTTATTTTAATAACAAGTGAAAATAGGGAGTAATGGATGAAGTGAAAAAAGAAATACCCTGTAATGTAACTGAGGAAACCCTAACATGGATCAAAGAAAACTCTTCCAGTAAAGTCTAACTGAGGAAACCCCAACCTGCAATAAAACTGAGGAAACCCCAACATAAATAAAGGTCTCTTCATCTGTTAGGCAAATGGTTTTGGGGCTACCATCGCTGACTTCACCAAAAGAATTTCTAAATTTGGTGCCCAATCACCACCTTCCCATTTTAGGCCAACAAAATAATACATCCACTGCTGATTGTTATCAAGGATGGAGGCATTATTGAAAATTTGAGGGCATTTTGGCCTTTGTCTTATAGACACCCATTCACAGGAGGTTTGGAAACTATTATAGCTTTGAAAAATCTTTCTAAAGACAACAACAGAAAGGGGGAAGCTTGCCTAATACACAATACCATGAAATAAAGAACATTCCTCCAGGCATTGAGGGGAAATTGGCATGGAAAATTTTGCAAATCAGCTAAAATCCCAAGAATAAACTCATAAAAAGGAAACTTGACCCTAAATGTTATGGAATTTCTGTAAACCAAAAAGAATATCAAATTTTCAGTGGCAAGTATGATCATCACCGTCGACATGGATTATTTGAGAGGGGGACGAACATTATAAGTGGAGTCAAGGTCATTAATTTCAGAAATATTATACAATTATTTCAGAAGGATATTCATCTCTCCTAGAGTTGACCATATCAATTAAGGACATATAAGAAGAATGGATATGAATTTCGTTACCTCTCTTGGAAACCGAAGTAAATTTGGTATCCCTTTTAGTATTCTTGTCCTTCATAGATAATGATCAATTAGAGCTTGAAATCTGGAAAATAGGGTGATAAGGATGAAGATTTAAAGATCTCCAAGAGCATGCCCAGAAACTGATAAGTGAAGGCCGGAACACAATTGACTGATCGCTGGAAAGTACTTAGGGAAACTAGAGAGAAATTTTGAAGTGAGAAGTTAGAAAGAACTCACTTCCACTCCACTCTTATATAGATCTCAAAACTGGTCATTGTTGCGGTAAAAAGGGGATGACAACCAGCTATTACCGGTATGAAGCCCAGACAAAGTGAAAAAGCCCAAGTTCTGGGGGTTTCCAGAACGTTCTAGAGAAAATAACAGTAATAATATATATATGTGTGTGTAAAATATTAATAATAATAATAATAATAGTAATAATAATAATAATAATAATAGATAAAAGTACTTATATCAATTGCCCTAATTACAAGCCTAGATGAGATTAGGCCCAAGAATTTTTATAAGGCCCATATTGAGAACAAATCCAGGAAAGAAAAATGGGCTCAAAATAAATTTCTAATCGAGATTAAACATAAAATGACCAGAATCCTGACCGATTAAATTCCTGATCAAAATTTCAACGATCAGGAAGAATTTATCCATAAATTGTTCAGAGATTTAAAGTCCAAATCTAAGTTTCTGATCGAAAGTACTTGGAAAATGAATAGAATCCTGACCGAATGGATTCTTGATCAAAATTTCCACGATTAGGAAGAACTGATCCATAATTCGGTCAGAGATGCAAAGTTCAACTTTATATTTCTTATCAAAATTACTTAGAAAATGACTAGAATCCTGACCGAATGGATTCCTAATCAAAATTTTCACGATCAGGAAGAATTGATCCATAACTCGGTCAGAGATTCAAAGTCAATCTCTAAATTTCTGATCGAAATTACTTGAAAGACGATTAGATTTCTGGTCGAAAGGATTCTAGGTCGAAATTCTCACGACTAGGGAAAAAATGACCTTTATTTGGTCAGCAGTCCAAATCTAAGTTTCTGATCGAAATTACATGGAAAATGACTAGAATCCTCACCGAATGGATTCTTGATCAAAATTTCCAAGATTAGGAAGAACTGGTCCATAATTCGGTCAGAGATGCAAAGTTAAACTCTATATTTCTTATCAAAATTACTTAGAAAATGACTAGAATCCTGACGAAGGGATTCCTAATCAAAATTTTCACGATCAGGAAGAATTAATCCATAACTCGGTCAGAGATTCAAAGTCAATCTCTAAATTTCTGATAGAAATTACTTGGAAGACGACTAGATTTCTGGTCGAAAGGATTCTAGGTCGAAATTCTCACGACTAGGGAAAACATGACCTTTATTCGGTCAGCAGTCTCAGTCAAACTCAAGATCTTAATCGAAGAAATGAGAATTTCGACTAAGAGTCCTGGTCAAAGGACATCCTGATCGAAAATCCCAAGACCAGGACGAAGTAGCCCTTATTCGACCAGGTTTCTGGTAGAATAATATCCTAATCGAAATGGTCACGACCATGACAAATCAGTCGATAATTCGACCATGATCCTGGTCGAATGAAGGATTTCTAGTCGTAATTATGTAAAAGAAAAAGAAGAGAAATAGAGGAAAAATTTCACAAAAATCAATAGTTTTTGAAAAAAAATTATGGAGAATATTCCAATAAATTACAAGATAATTTGTTTAAAAATTCTGAAAAAAAACCTGTTGGTATTAATAAAAAATACCATAAAATTTCTAAAAATAGGAATAGATACAAAATGGGTATGGAAATTATGAATAATTCTGAAAAATAAGTTGAAGCCTTGAATAAGACGGATCGTCACATCGTTGTAAATGTGTAGGTCACTTCACCCTTTACGCTAAAAATGATATCCTGCAAAGGCATAAAAGAACTTAACTTCTACAAAATCTCGTGCGGTTTCCTAGAAGTTGGGGGCAAATGATAGGGAATAAAGTAAACACTAATTCTGTAATTAATATCGCATTAGGTAGACCTAATTTTGTCTGTAAGAAAAGCCCATTAATGAGGCCCGAAACCTCAAATAATTATTATTTTCATAATTAATAAATATAGGTAAAATTAGCTACTAAAAAGTATCCATTTAAGGATATAATTCCTTGGAGATTGGCCTCCAAGAAACCTTAATTGGTAAGGAAGCTTCTTCCTATAATTCTAGAACTTCAAAGTCCATTCTAAGTCTAAGACTTGTCCACCAAGTCTCCTAACCCTAATCCGACTCAAGACTGCCCACGCCTATATAAAAGATCTCACTCCATCATTCAGAACTACATTTTTTGACTTGATCCTTGGCGTAGAGCAAGGTACGTACGCATCTTTTGAAGGAAAATTTGAGTCACGAAATACTAGACCAATCAACCAAGGGCGCGTAGAGCAAGGTACGTAGGCATCTTTTGAAGGAAAATTTGAGTCACGAAATACGAGACCAATCAACCAAGGGCCCTGAGCTCACGAACCCGAGCATTAATTACAACCTCTTTTTTACCCATAACATCTCTGATACAATATGTTATGGGTATGGTTCTGTACAATATATGCAAAACCTAATATAAAAAGAATTTTAATGCTTTCTAATAAAAGACAAATAATTCACTGAAATAAACTGGATTCTGAATGCAGAATTTATAATGTGTTTTTCAGACCTGATTATGGGCTACTCTAGTCAGAATATTGATGTTTGACCACTTCTAAACTACATATAATTCTGTTAGTTTTGTATGTGCTGTAAAATCGTCCAAGTTCGATTTGTAGAACTCAAGTTGGGCCCAAACAGTGTCCGTTTAAGGCCCATGAGCCAAAGTTCAAGACCCAACTATCCAATTCTTATATTCTTTCAATTTATTTCTTTGTCTCTTGCATTGTGCTAAATTGTAACTCAAAATATTTGAATGTTCTTATGCTTTTTAAGCCCAAATAAGCCCAATCCCTTGTAACTTTGGGATTTTTTTCCCTGTTATAAAACATTAAACTCTAATCAATTATATCCAATTAATGATATAATATCTTAAATATGAGGATAAAATCTTTTAAAAAATATAAAAATATATAATATATTGAATATCCCCAAAATTAGTACTTTGCACATCCTCGTGCAAATTGATATACTAAGTAATACAACTTCCGTAAAGTGATCACTGTTGCATTTGGCATATGAAACAAGCCGTTTAAACCCCTATTAGCCTAGTAGACAAATAAGTTCTAGCAAGAGCCTATAATGAATGTACCTACAAAATTCATCTAACTTATGTTAAATACAACTATATGAATGCGATTAAATGATCTAAATTGTAAAAGATCTCAAACATCATCGTGTATTCCAAGTCAGCATTATCATTTAGATTATGCACCATGTTTAGATACATCAAGCTCACACTCAATATCACTGTATAGTAAACACAAGTACAAAGTGAATGTGTGCTTTGCTGAACAAGATGCTCTCTACTAAACCAATAACAAAGTCATACAAGCTTTATATGAAAAGTCATGTGAGTTAATAGCTCCCAATCTGAGTATTAGAATATATCTTAAATAGTTCATCACTTATCACTATCCATCCTTCAAGTTTAGCAAAGGGATTTTCATCTCATACTTCATTTATCCAACATGAGTACTTAATATGTTTATATATGTTTTTTTAACACTCAGTCTAAGGCCATATGGCTCCTCAGTGTAAGTTGAAAGAGATATGTCATAATTCCAATCATGTACGAGGATTTAGGAATAACTTTTATGTAATATGTTTTGATTTCATTGATATTAATAAAAGGCTTATTTTGTTTTTATTGCGGGCTCTATCTATTTAAATGTTTAAATAAGATATACCACAGTTTAGAGTAAAGCTTTTTATGGATTGTGATGAGATCATAATAATGAGACCTAAAAGATGATAACTCTAAACTTAAATAGTTCCGGGTCGTGGGATTACTAACTGGTAATTAATAATCCGCAAAGATCGGTACATACTATGCTTGCTTCATTATGAAGGATGTCTGTTCTCATAGACATTTGTGTGGTGACACTATAGCTAGTATGTAGGTGCTTATTATAGAATAAGTTCACTGAACATGACTCACACAGCTGAACAACTGATGGAGTTCACTCACGTGTCAGCAGTTGTTCACATAGTGATAGTTGTACAAGTATCCTTAGACTTGAGGTCATCATAGTCATCTTGTGTACACTGAACTATGCTTTGGTTTAGTTCTTAGTCTCAAGGGACAATTATAAGGGCTCTACTGGGTATAGGAATTTGTACACGAAGATAGTGTATGATCAATAAAGGATCTACCCCTTCCAGTGTAGGAAGAGAATGTTCAATATTGATCCGCTTATGTTAGTTCAGGAATCTTTGGCCAGAGTGAATGAAATTAGAAAGGAGTTTCTAATTTACATTAAGTAGAACTAAGCATAGTGAATGGGAAAGCAAGTGATTAAATAAGATAGGCTTGACACAAGTTCCATGCCTTGTATTTAATCGTGACATTGCAAGGTAGAAGGAATTAATTGTACGGTAACTACTCACTGAATAGGTTCTTGGTATTCTAAGCAGTGAATTCGTATTATCCGGATAGTCGCGATATGCTGAGAAGTATCCCTCACGACGTAGAATAAATATAATTAATTAATTAATCATATTTAATGAATTAGAGAATTTATATAAATAATGATAAAATAGTTTTATTATTATTTATTTCTACTACCGGCTTAATATTGAACCTAAAGGGTCACACCATAAAAGAGAATGATTTAATGGTGGAGAAATTAATTAATAATGGCTGATAATTATTTATTTATGAAATAAATAATTAATTGGAAATTTTAATAATTGAATAAATAAGATTTAATTGATTATAAATTAATTAAGAAAAAGTTCTTAATATTATTAATTAAGAATTTAATTTTTGGAAATTAAATCAAGTGAGAGAATTATTTCTAAAGTGTTTAGAAAAAGGATTAATAATTAAAAGGTGTTTTAATTATTAGTGAGAATAATAAAGGGTTAATAATAATAATATTTTATGGGAAAATTTTCAGCTGAAAATTTTGCCTATAAATATACTATTATAGACCCTATTTTTGCCTCAACCAAAAAGATTTACAAAACCCTAATTCTCTCCATCTCCTCCTCCTTCATTACATCGTTTTCTTGGTGGATACCGGTGGAGTGCTTCACACTTGAGGAGCAGCTGCTAAGGATCTCCGTTCATCATTTTTGGATCGCCATTAAAGACATCCATATTTCCATTAACATAAACCTTCTTAAGGAAAACATACTAAACTACGAATTAAATATTATTTTTCGCATGGATCCTGTGGAGGGTTTCGGGTTTTTTTTAAGATTTAAATTTACGTTTTCGCTGCGTTTATGTGCTAAAAACCCTTCATAAGTGAGCTACGACCACCATAAGACTTCACAAGCTCAGTCTAAGGTTGGGTGAGTCCCTAGTGTAAGTGAGTTACGACTATCAAATGACCTTGCAAACCATATTGTACACACATATTAAGTGGATTATTTCACCATCTAATAGCCGAGATTCCTTAATATTTATGTACTAATACCCATGTATCGAGTGTTGGGTCAAAATCTCAAACCAATAAAGGCTTTAAGTTACTTGGCACAAAGTCCCCTCAGACTTTATAACACGAGTAATAATGAGCTTAACCTTGTCAATCATACCACGATTTTTAGCGTGTACTTTATTGCTACTATATATATATATTCATGTTTTGTTTTTTAGAAAGACATGAACACCCCACTGCTTTCCTTAAATACAAAGTTCAAAGGGAATATTCAAAATTATAATCATCAACAAGTGGCTACCCCTCAAGAAACAAGGATATCTAAGTCTCAGTTCTTAAGCATAATAAAATAGTGTCAAGAAATAAGTTGTTTATCCATGAAATTACATATATAATATCATCAAAACTTGATCATAGCGAGACGTAGTCAACAATAAAGTATGCATAGTATCATCATCAGCCACTAACTTGGACTAATACTAATTTGAGATCATGTTATGATATGAAAAATAATTCAATACGTTTAGCATATAATGTCACTATATAATAAAATGAATCTATATGAACTATTTTACAAGGCTAGAATAATTTTTGATTATTAAACTTTTCAAATTTTTATAAATATATCACAATAAAATCTCGATTAAGAACACATCCCCACACTTAAATGGGTCAATATCCTCATTGACACACAACATAAATAATCCTATAATAAAAAAATATAGAAATAAGTACTCCCCTATGCATAAGCATAAAGTGTCGTGATCCATATGCTTTGTTACTTCAAATTCACGCTTCTCTATTTTTTTTCAAAGAGAGTTTAAGGCCTTGAAAAAAACGCACAAGGCCTTGAAAATTTTGTTATGACATTAATAAACTCTTCTTATGGACCTCCAAATCCGATCTCCACCATTAAAAACTTAGATATTGGAGTAAGGAAAATGTTTTCCAAAATTCAGAACGATCCGACCGATGAAATTTTAAGAAACGCAAAAATAAGGCAGCTGACTCAACCATAAAATTTTCCGCAAATTTTTTATCTTTTGCTCCAGTAACTACCATTTCAAACAAAGACATCAAAGTAACTTATGGAAGTAAATAACTACAAACTCTAACTAGTAATATAATTTTAGGTTATCTCCCAAACAAAGGTTCTTTAATGTCA
The DNA here is from genome assembly GCF_009905375.1 of Apium graveolens. Lineage (NCBI taxonomy): Eukaryota > Viridiplantae > Streptophyta > Magnoliopsida > Apiales > Apiaceae > Apium > Apium graveolens. The sequence continues at coordinate 190,698,681 of NC_133655.1, read as the reverse complement.
TTAGCTTGACGTGTACATGCAACTAACAGTGTCCAGTTGAAATATTAATGTTGGAATACTTCTAAATTTTAGATAATACTGTCAGCTTCGAATGGGCTATAAAATCGTTCAAATATGATGTGTTGAACTTAAGTTAGGGCTCAAACAGTGTCCATGTTAGTAGGTTTCTTGTCATAAAATTCATCATCATACTCCACCATACCCATTAAATCTTGAACTTACCTCCAACCTAATTCATCATAAATCCGAACCCTAGCTCTTAATACCACTTATTAGGAGGAACACACACAACTAGATGGGATCTAATCTACCAATATGAAGCACACACACAAAATACATGTTGCGGAAAAACCACGTCCTGACTTGTCCTTTTAATCCAAATAATTATAATACAATCGATCAAGCAATAACACCTCAATGGTGTTCCAACCAATCAAGGATGATTAAGCCTAACAATATTAAGCATCTGCTCTTGAATGATCCTTAAGTCTACATCTTAGATACTCATGTCTTATTCCATCAAACACAAAATGACTATGTATATATAGCCATCACAAAACTTATCCAACAAAATATACTAAATTTGATAATAATAATTTTTTTATTCTACAATTATTACTCAATCCAATAATGATAATAATTGTCACCCATACAAATATTATCCAATCCAATTAGTCTTTTATCAGCAAGTCCATACAATTTATTGGATTGCTCAGTGAGGATCTTTTGTTTTTTTATTGAATAAAAATGTAAGTTAATTTTTTTGCATATCATCATTTGTTACCTAGTAGTAAAATTAGGTAATACTGTATACTTACAACTTACACATTTATGTATAGACAGTTGGCAGATTACCCAAAGAGAATACGGCATCAACTAGAGATTCGAGCCTACAAGATGGAAATGAAACTGAGCAAGGGCTTGTAGGAGGATACTATGATGCTGGGAATAACGGGAAATATCATATACGATGACAATGCTGAGCTGGACAATCATAGAGTATGTGGGAAAGTACAAGACTATTGAAGAGTATGAACATATCCGAGAGCTCATCAGGTGGGGACTGATTACTTTCTTCTCACCTTCAAATTTCCGCTTTTGTTCCCTGTATCTATATCAAGGTATGAATAAATTTTTGAGTTTAATGATTTAATATTCTTGAAGCTTAGTTGAAAATGCATAAGATTTTCGAGGGGTGAGGGGCATGTGTAAAATCTGTATGAAATACATGCGGAATTTGTGTAAATTTATTATAAATTTAATCTGTTGTTTGAGATTATTGGAGAAATTCAACGAGATCACACATGTCATAATAGGCGCACATTGGATGAAGTTCAAAAGGATTGGTTGCTGAATCCTGAAATGAAGTTGTCTAAGAAGAAGAGCAAACCCATTGATTTAGGATACATTATATGTAGCTGGAAAATGTTCTGATTGACGGTGGGATTGGTGATTCTAGTAGTTCTTATCATCGGACTAACAACTATTTTAAATAATAGCAAGCCAAAATATTATCCCAGGGCACGCCATCCATATAATTATACAACTGTGCTTTGTGAGTCACTTTTGTTTTTTTACGAATATAAATGCAAGTTATTTTTTTACATATCATCATTTGTTACTTATTAGTAAAAGTAGGTAACACTTACAACTTACACATTATATATTGACAGCTGTGAGATTGCCCAAAGATAATTACAACATTAATTGGATAGCAGATTCGAGCGTACAAGATGGAAATGAAATTGGGCAAGGGCTTGTAGGAGACTACCATGATGTCAAGGAAAACTTGAAATATCATTTTCCAATATCATTTACAATGACAATGTTAAGTTGTACCATTACGGAGTACGAGGGCAAGTACAATACTATTGAAGAGTATGACTATGTTCGAGAGCTCATCAAGTGAGGAACTTATAACTTGATTCTCACATTCGAATCTTCTATCGCTTTGTTACCTACATCTATAGCTAGGTATGCATAAATTTTTGAATTTTATGATTTCATTTTCTTTAAGCTTAGTTTTAAATTCTTAATATTTTAGGGCTCATGTGTAAAATCTATGCGAAATTCGTGCGAAATTCGTGCGAAATTTGTGCGAAATTCGTGCGAAATTTGTGCAATTTTATTATAAGTTTAATCTATTTTTTCCTGTTAGAAATAAACTCAGAAATTGAGATTGTTGGAGAAATTCAACCAGATCACACAAGTCATGATAGGCGCACACTCGATAAATTTCAAAAGTGTTAGTTGTTAAATCCTGAAACAGAGATATCTAGGAATAAATGTGAATCCATATATTTAGGATGCATAATCTATAGCCAAAAACTATTTTTGGTGGACGGTGGAATCGGTGTTTCTAGGAGTTCTTGTCATCAGGCTGCCAACTATTTTAAAAAAATACTCTATCAAATCATCATCATCGGGCATACCAGCCTGATGATTATATAACTACAATTCGTGAGACAATTTCATCTTTTTACGTATAAAAATATAAGTTAAACATTTTGCATATCATCATTTATTACTTAATAGTAAAATTAGGTAAAAATGTATACTTACATCTTACACATTTATGTATTGGCGGCTAAAAGTTGCCCAAAGGGAATTACAACATCTACTGGAAAGCAGATTTGGGTCTACAAGATGGAAAAAGAACCGAGGGAGGGCTTGTAGGAGGATATTATGATGCTGGGACAACGCGAAATATCATCTTCCATTGTCATTGTAAATGACAATGCTAAGCTGGACTATCACAGAGTAAGAGGGAAAGTACAAGACTATTGAAGAGTATGAACATGTCCGAGAGCTCATCAAGTGGGAGACTGATTACTTGCTTCTCACCTTGGAATCTTATGTTGCTTTTGTTTCCTACATAAATAGAAAGATATGCATAGATTTTTGAGTTATGATATTATATTATGTAAGCTTAGTTGTAAATGCTTAAAAGTTTCGGTGGCCTGTGGAAAATTTGTGCGAAATTCGTGCAAAATTTGTGTAACTTTATTACAAGCTTATTCTGTTGTTTTTTGTTGATAAAAATGAAGTCAAGAATTGAGATTATTGAAGAAACTCAATTATATCACACGAGTCATGATAAACGCGTACTAGATGAAGTTCAAAAGGGTTGGTTGCTGAATCAAAATGGTTGGTTGTTGAATCGTGAAACAGAGTTGTCTAGAAAGAAGGACAACCCATAAATTTATGATATATTATATATAGTCGGAAACTATTCTCGTGGATGGTGGAATTTGTGAGTCTAGAAGTTTTTGTCATCGGACTCCCAAGTATTTAAAAAATAGTCATATAAGAATATGTTGCGCTTTGTGAGGCATTTTTGTTCTTTAATAAATTAAAATAAGATTTGTCTATCATGTGTCGTAAGGCATATGTTGACACAAACCTGCTCTCCTATTTTGTAGCCCATCTTGTCTCATGTCGGTATTATCATTATATTTTATTTGAGAGAACTAATAACTTTTTATTTGTCTTTATTTTTTATTCTTGACTTATATAAATTTATGTTATTCATTTTTTAATATATTTTTTTGTTAGGGATTAACATAACATTGTCAAAAGAGAAATAAATGATTAAACTCAAAATGCTATATGATTCTTTTAAAAATATGAAAATAACTATAAATTTTTAACTATATTAGTTTACTAAAATCACATAAATATATTCAATTTATTTGTAAGCATGTTATCATATCAAATATCCAATAATTTATTATGATGACATAATAAATGATTTATTATTATCTTGTAATAAATCTTAACAAGAAATTTAAGATATAAAAATGTGAACCATATAAATTTATAAAATTGAAGAATAAAAAAATAAATTAAAAAGATATTGCTTATTAGTATTTACTAACAAAGTATACCGAAAATAGATTTAAAAGTGTAATATAATATATTTATACCAAAAAACAGAGACAATATGAGATTTTGTTCTGCACACTACATAAAAAAATAGGAGAGTAGTTTTACTGCCTCTTAACATGTGCCTTTGTGGCATAGGATACAAAATCAAAAACCCATAGAAATATAATTTAAATTTTTTTACATATCATCGTTTGTTACATTGTATACTTACAATTTACACAGTTATGTATTGGTCTCAACGGTTAGATCACATCACAACAAAATTTGGCTATATACAGAAAGCTTTTGATATTGAAGATGAACACTATTACCATGGAAAAAGTTTCCACTTCCATAGAAATATAAAATATAACGCTAAGAACGACACGGACTTGAAGATATTGGTTTTTTTACATGTATACTAGCATTTTAGTCTTTTGACTTTTTGTGATACTATCTTTGTTATACAATACAAGTCCTTTGCAAAAAATGATTTGTGATAAGGTATAAGCAACCTGGCTAGGGCCCAATCCAAATTTAAGGTGAGGCAGGCTCAGCTGGTGGACCAAGAACCCCCTCACCCAGAGTAGTCAAATGGAGAGACCTAGGCTCAGGGCCAAACTAGGACCTGGATCATCTCCCAGCCAGGATCTGACCCAGGACCTGGATCATCTCCCAGCCAGGATCTGACCCAGGACCTGGATCATCTATCAGCCAGGATCCAACCCAGGAAGAGGATCTTCTCCCACCCAGGATCCACCCCAGGACCTGGACCATCTCCCAGCCAGGATCCAACCCTGGACATGCATCATCTTCCAGCCAGGATTCAACCCTAGACCTAGATCATCTCCCAGCCAGGATCCAACCCGGGACCTGGATCATCTCCCAGCCAGGATCCAACCTAGGACCTGGATCATCTCCTAGCCATGATCCAACCCAGGACCCCGATCACCCAGCTAGGGAAGACCCGGGGGGTCCCAACCTGGCTAGGGCCCAACCCAGATCTAAGGTGAGGCAGACTCAGCTGATGAACCAAGGCCCCCTTACCCAGAGCAGTCAAGTGGAGAGACCCAAGCTCAGGGTCAAACCAGGGCCTGGATCATCTCCCAGCCAGGATTCCACCCAGGACCTGGATCATCTCCCAGCCAGGATCCAACCCAGGACCTGGATCATCTCCCAGCCAGGATCCAACCCACGACCTGGATCACCAAGCTAGGGAAGACTCGTGGGGCCCTACAAGCGTATGCACACCCCACAACCTGCCAAGGAGGGGTAAGTGGGCACGTGACATATCAAAAAAACACGGCGCGTGTCAGAGTATCGTTCGGACACCCTGAAGGTGGTCCTTGCCTAGACACATGTATGCGATCTACCCAAGTCAGGCGTCCTCCTCCTCCAACAACCAACGGCCCTGATCTAGAGGTACCAACCCCTAAACCCTACCTTTGGGCTATATATACCCCCAAAGGTGAAGGGTTTGGGGGTTAGACACATTCCATTACACACACTCTCATATACACAGCTTATACACACACAGCCACCCAAGTCCTCTCTATCTTCATCTTCCCCAATCAGGCTCTTATTCCGACACTGGAGGCGCCGCGGGGACAAAACCCCCCTCCGGTGTTGTTTTGCAGGCGCCCAACAGCAGCTACACCCTGCTTTCAGAAGGAAGATCCAAGCACGGCGTCGGAAGGAGCCACCTCGCTCACCGGAGTTATCATTTGGCGCTTGAAAAGGAGGGGTGCTCCATCCTTGGGTCTCGGTGCCCCTGGATTAACCTTCATCAACAAGCTCTTAAGAGAGTCCACATCTTAAACCTGTAAGACTACAAGCAACCATACCATCTCTTAAATATGAATGTTGTTCATTTAAGCCACGTTTGTGTGAACTCATTACGTTAGGCCACGTTTGTGTGAGCCCGTTCTCGTTTCTTAGTTTGAGGTTTGATAGTTTTGATAGTCTTAAAGCCTTGGGTTTGATAGTTTTAATAGTTTTAAAACCCAGATCTACTTTAGTTTGCATACTACCTTTGTGTTCTAGAGCCTGCTTTTCTTGTTCAGTAATATTGTTAGCAAAACATAGAAAGTTTGTTTGGTGTTATTATGGAAAGTTTTTGCTATCTTCAAAAAAGCAACCTTAGATCCACATTTTAGCCTCAAATCTTGGTCAGTTGTTTGTACACTTGTGGTAATGGCAAGAGCAGGAAAGAGTATAGTTGGTAGGCCCTCAGCTAGTACCCCGTTCTAGGAGCTGGACCACTCTCGAGCTCAGGAACCTGGGGAAGACCGAGAGACCCTCCAGGAGCAACCATTGACACAGCATACCCCGGTCCTGGAAAGAATAGTAACACCCCAGGATGCCAGGAACTTCATCCAGCTCAATCAGTATAAGTATACCAATGTTCCAGTGCTAGAGGAGCATATGGCCAACTTAAAAAGCAATGAACTGGCTAAGAAAATCAGGCTCTACAGAGATGAACAAGCCCGGGCTCAGATAGAATATGAGCAAGAGGATGATCAAGAAGAGTCTGGGGACTCTCAACAATCTAGGAGATCTATCTTCGACCGAATCGGAGCTAAGGCGAAAAAGAATCAAAAAGAGCCTAGTAAGAAAGAGACAGAAGCAACCAGGAAGAAAAAGTTGAAAAAAATGAGGGAACAAATAAGAAGAGAAGAAGAAGTAAAGCTTGAGCTAAAGATTCAGAAAAGAATGCAGCATGAAGAGGAGAGGCTCCTAGCTAAGACCAAATGCAAAAGGGCCTAGAGGGACCCCACCCCCGAGGTCATTTCTGATGATGATGAGGAGGTCTAGAAGGATCTGAAAGATATAATTTATGAGCTCCAACGAAAGATGGAAAAATATTCTGGATTGAAAGTTGGGGAAACTCTGACACCCTTCAGTCACTCCTTAGAAGACACCCCTCGACTGAAAAATCTCAAATATTACAACTTCGATTCTTTTAATGGACTAGGGGATTCGGAAGAGCACCTCAATTATTTCGAACAAATCGGCCAAATATACTACTACAACGACTTAACAAAGTCCAGGTTCTTCACGTCGACCCTCAAAGGGGGGGCTCAATGATGGTTCAGCAGGATCCCTTTACGAAGCATCCACTCCTGGAAAGAGTTTAGAGGAGCCTTCCTTAGAAGATTCAGAGCCAATAAGACACGATGTGTCACCTGGAAACCATCCACCAATATGACAACGAATCACTCTCAACCTATATGCGGAGGTTCCAGGAAGCAATCAACAAAGTCTCGAATCTTGATGAGCGGGAGGCACTGAGCATATTTTGAAGGAAACTGGATCCGAAACACAATGAGAGGTACATTGTAGAGCTGATAAACAAAGAACCACAAAGCCTAGTTGCCGCCTACTCTATAACAGCCAGATTTATAAAGGAAATAGATGTCCTCCAGGCCATGAGGATGACCTGAAATGGAGGATCCAGGAGCAAAACCTCTGATGACCGACCGAAAAGGAGTTCCATCAGGAAAAGAAGTTCAAGCAAAGCCAACAAGCCCAGCAGAACAATATGGTGCAAAACACTCCAATATTTTAAAGACTGGGTCATAAGACAGAATCTAAAAGTGACCCCAGTCCAACTAGGCAACCCAGGGAGCCTAGGCAGGAACCAGACTGGACACCACTAAACAGGACCGAGAAGAGATACTAAAGGAGATAAAGGTAAAGCCATTCGATTACCCACCGAAGCCCATGCAGACTCCCCCAAATAGCAGGCCTTATAATAGACAATGCGACTATCATGAAACCCATTTACACAAAACAGAAAATTATCTCTCTCTCAAATACTTCATTGAAGACCAAGTCAAGATGAATCCTACTCGGGGTACAACCAGATCAAGATGAATCCTAAAGACATCCTGAAGATAGCCTTCATCACCCACAATGAAGTCTATGTCTATGTCAGGCTACCTTTCGGATTGACGAATGCAAGAACAACCTACCAGAGAGCAATGAATAAAATCTTCAAGAACCAGCTTGGAAGGAACCTGGAATCCTATGTTGATGATATGATCGCAAAATCCACAAGCATCCCCGGCTACATAGAAGATCTAAAAGAATGCTTTGATAACTTAAGGAAATACTCACTAAAGCTGAATCCGAAAAAATGCACATTCAGAGTGGGGGCAGGAAAATTCCTAGGATTCATGATTAGCAACCGGAGAATTGAGGCCAACCCAGAGAAGATAAAGGTGATCTAGGAGATGAAGCCTCCTAGGACCTAGAAGGATGTTCAGAAGCTAGCAGGGTCACTGGAAGCACTTAAAAGATTCATCTCAAAGCTAGTTGAGAGATGCATACCCTTCTTTGACCTATTGAAAGGAGCAACCAACAAGAGGGAAGTGAATTGGAGCCCGGAATGCCAAAGCGCATTTAAAGAAATAAAAAGGTATCTCTCCCAGCCTCTAATCTTGACCAAAGCCCAACCTGGGGAGCCCCTGTTCCTCTACCTATCAGCAGGGGCCCTAGCAGTTGGAGCAGCACTGATAAGGGAAGAGAATGGAAAACAACACCAGTTTACTATATAAGCCAAGTACTAAAAGATGCGGAGACCAGATACCCAAGGCTAGAAAAGTTTGTTTTTGCCTTGATCACGGCATCCAGGAAGCTCAGACACTACTTCCAGGGAAGGGAGATCCGGGTTGTAACTAATCAACCCTTAAGGAAGATAATACACAAGCCAGATGTCTCAGAAAGGCTGGTAAACTGGGTAGTTGAGCTAAGTCAATTCAACTTAAATTTCATTCCAAGAACAAAAACCAAAGCCCAGGCGTTGGCTGACTTCATAATAGAGTGCAACTTCCCGGAAGATGAGCCTAGGCCCATGAGCATTGACCTAGAGAGCAGCAATGATCATAACCCGGGAGCCTGGACTCTTAAAGTTGATGGATCATCAACGAACGCAAGGTCAGGAGCAGGCCTCATTCTAAAGAGCCCGAATGGCTTTACAATTCAAACTGCAATCTCCTTTGGCTTTTCAGAAACAAACTACCAGGCATAGTATGAAGCCCTGATAGTAGGATTGAAGCTAGCAAAGACTCTAAGAATCCAGGACCTTAACATCTACAGTGACTCCCAGATTGTAGTCAAGCAAACAAATGACGAGTATATAGCAAATGATATAGTTTTATCCAAGTACCAGGCCCTAGTTCAAAGCTACCTTGCCTTAATACCAAGAATCCAAGTTCTACAGATCTCCCGATGAGAGAATTCAGAAGCTGATACACTATCAAAGCTGGTTCAAAATTTATCAGACCTGGATTGCTCTGTCTACTTCGAAGAACTATAAAAGCCAAGTATAGAATCCAAAGAGGTCATGGAGATAGACAACAACCTGAATTGGATGACTCCGTTTATCAACTACTTGGAGAATGGAGAGCTCCCTGAAGACAAAGGGAAGGCGCAAAGGTTAAAAGCCAAAGCAACAAAATTCTTCATTGAGGAGGAGATACTCTATCGCCAGACCTTCTCATCACTTGTCCTAAAATGCATTGGCCCAGGGGAGGTAGAGTATTACTTAATGGAAGTCCACGAAGGGATATGTGGAGACCATATGTCAGTAAAGGCCTTGGATCACAAGATAATAAGGCAGGGTTACTACTGGCCAACAATCCACAAAGATGCAAACGACTTTGTGAAAAAATGCAAGCAATGCCAAATGTTCAGTAATGTATCCCGGATAAGCCCAGTCCTACCATCATCAGTTCTATCTCCAATCCCTTTCGCCGTTTGGGGGATAGATATCATGAAACACTTCCCCGGGGCCAGAGGAGACCTGAGGTACCTACTTGTCTCAATTGACTACATGACTAAGTGGGTGGAAGCAAAGGCAATGCGGACAATAAACCAGCGGGATTGTATAAAATTCATGAACAACATATTGATGAGATTCGGAGTCCCAAAAGTACTGGTCTTAGATAATGGGCCACAGTTTGTCAGGTCAGAGTTTGAATCCTACATCCAAGAGCGGGGCATCCAGCATAGGAAATCATCAGTAGCCTACCCTCAAGGAAATGGCCAAGTAGAAGTAATAAACCAGATCCTTCTCCGTGGAATCGAGAAGAGGCTTAGAGAAAACAAAAGCAAATGGTCGGAAGAATTGCCAAATATACTATGGGCCTACAGAACAAGTCCACGGACAAGCACAAACGAAATGCCCTTCAAACTGGCTTAAGGAACTGAAGCAATGCTACCCATCGAGGTAGGATCCCCCTCTCACCGAGCAATCAACTTTGATGAAATAGCCAATGAGGAGGGGCTCAGAACATATATTGAGCTCATTGATGATTCCGGGACTGGGCGATAGCAAGAATGGAAAAGTATAAGAAGAAAACTAAGGAACACTTCATCAAGAAAGCCAGGGTCAAGAACTTTCAAGTTAGAGACCTGGTACTTCGAGACACAGAAGCCTCGGATCCCACCAATACTGGAAAGTTGATGCCCAAGTGGGAGGGACCTTACAAAATCAAAGAAGTACTAAGGCCAGGGACCTACAAGTTGATGAACATGGATAAATCCAAAATCCCGAACAACTGGCATGGACTCAGGCTTAGAAAATTCTATCAGTAGAAAAAGCAACCAAAAGCAACCAAAAAACTTGTAGCCTATGGCAAGCAACCAATCTATGATCCAATATTTTGTATGAAGAAAATTTCAAATCAATGAAAAGAATTTTTCCCACCCAATTCTTATTTTAACAATAACCGCAAGAAAGCATACTTCTACCCGGACAAACAACCACACCTGGTTGAAAGCAAACATCAAAAGCAACCATCAATCCGAATGTGGTGCCTTACCGGATTGGAAGCCAATATTAAAGCCAACAATAACCCGGATAGGTATCCTGATTCAGGTTGAAGACAATTACTATGTACTTAGAACATTTTCTAAGTACACAAACAAGCAAAAGAAAACACCAATCCATTTATGTTTCCATATCCGGATTGGAAGCCAACTTTAAAAGCAAACACCAACCCAGGTATGGTGCCATACCCGGATTGGAAGCCAACAATAATAGCAACCAACCCGGATAGATATCCAGATTCGGGTTGAAGACAATTACTATGTACTTAGATCATTTTCTAAGTACACAAACAAGTAAAAGCAAATACCAATCCGGTTATGAATATAAAGGTTATCTTCATCAAAGGGCTCAACAATAGCTTTCTTAAACAGAGGCTTCTTAGCTTCCTTAAGAACAGGAGGTGTACTAGGGGGATTAACAAATTTCTCTACAGGCTCATTTTTAACTACTCGTGTCTTAGAAACTTTTCTAAGTTCGTCGTAGTCTAGGCCTATCCCAACCTTTCCACCTACTACTTGATCAGCTATGAGCTTCTTAGAAAGATTTGCAAAATCAGTAAAAGCATGCAATTTAGTATTTAATTCTGCATTCTTGTTCTTAATCTCTTACTCTGTCTCAAGGTGCTTAGTAATCTTAAGCTCTAAATATTTATTAGTTTGCTTAAGATTCTCAACACTGACCCTATCTAGAACTAACTTATCATTTTTATCTTCAACTTTCTTAAATTCTACTTTAAGGTCTTCGATATCAATCAGAGTACATCTTAGTGTAGTACTAACGTTTCTATACAATTCTTTTATGGGATCATGTTGTTCAATGCTTTCCTTTATATTACATCGTCCCTTAAGATAGCGATGAGAAACAACATTTCCATACAATAGGAAAGTCTGTCTGAAGGCGACACAGTGTTCATTCTCACACAAGTTATCCGGAGGTAAAACACGAATAGTTGGAAATTTTACCTGAGATGAAAATTCTGCCATCAATGCAAGATTTCCAAATTGTTCTTCTTCATCATCAGTGTCATCCCAGCTCTTCTCTTCAGCTATGTAAGATCTCACTAGGTACATCCTTGAGCTACCCGAATCCTTTTTCTGATAAGCTTTGCCTTTTTCCTTTGCTTGCTGAGACTTTCTATATTCAGTGTCAAAGTGCCAAACCCCATCACAATTGTAGCATCTGAACCTGCTTCTATCAACCATACTTATCTTGTGACCTGATCCAGAAGATGAACTTGACCTCTGACCACGGTTGCTGCTTCCAGAACCCCTAAAGCCTTGCTTCCTTGTAAACCTGATGTTACTTAAAATCCCAACTAAGTTGGCCATAGTAGGGTCTTCCATTCCTTGCAGTTTCTCAATGGTGTAGTAGTCACTAGGATTACAAGAGAGATTTCCATCATCCATCTCAAATTCAAAGAGAGCTTCAACTTTAGACTTAGGCTTTTCAGCAGTAATATCAAGCTCTTTGATTCCACTAGCTACAAGAGCAGTTGTCTTGAGTAGCTCGGAATTCTTGCTATCAACTGTTCCACCACCATAGATGATCTTCCTTTATTCCTGCTCCATCTCATGTGTTTTCAACTTACCATACAACTTCTCAAGTGTCATGGTTTCAAAATCAACTCTTTCACGAACAGATGAAGCCTTATTCTCCAAGTGGTGAGGTAGGACTAGCATAAACTACCTGTTGACTTCTCTCTGAGGATAAGTCTTTCCATGAATACTCAATTCATTCAATAATTTATTAAGTCTTTCAAAGATTTGAGTTATGCTTTTTCCAGGCAAGGACTTAAATGCCTCATATTGTGAAGTCATGATATCTAATCGATTCTGCTTGACATCTTCTGTTCCTTCTATAAGCAGTTTTATTGTTTCCCACATGTGCTTGTCACTTTCACATACCATTATCTGATGGCTCTTATCATAATCCATGTAATCCACCAAGATAAGCTGCAGGCCTTCTAACACCCCCAAATCCAAGATCGTGAATTCAGGTCGTTACGATCACTTATTAATTAAATAATTCTCTTTTCACAATATTACTCGACCTTTTATTCAAACTCACACACACACGGGTTATATGCTTGGAAACAGTATCAAATAAATCATCTCCACTTATCTACCTGACGGGACTGGCGCACAAAAAGCCTACAGAACTCACGAGCGTTCCTTACCCGCCTACGGATAGCAGTCCTGATCTGATCCATGCTGGTAGTCTGTTGTGATATGATATATAAAAGCAAGGGTGAGCATTATAGCTCAGCAAGGTATATATCCCCATAATTAAGTATATAAGGATAAAGCGTTCTGAAAGTTTATATGCTTGTCAAATTTATAAAATTCTCAAAATCAACTACAATAGTATATCCACTGGATACTTGTATTCATCTCTTTCTCAAAATCATTTTATACTCGTATTCATTTTATTTCAAAATCTCAAAATGTTACTCGAACCAAGATTCTCAAATGGGTGTGATATATATTCATCAACATCCCAATTTAAAACTCAGCCTTATTGGAAGGTTTCTCAAATGGATTTGATATATAATCATCAACATCCTTATTTAAAACTCAGCCTTATCGGCTCTCTGTTGTATATTTCACAACAGTTTTTCCAAAATGGAAGAAAGGGACTATACTGGAATAAACCACGTATCGGTGATCAGCCGAATACGAAATTTTCTTTACTAGTAGAAGGAATACAAACCTAGCCGCCTTTGGGCTCATCAAGACACTACACGGTGGTTGCCCATTGCCGTGCAAGTCCGAAAGTCAATGGTCACATAGACCATATAACCGTACAATGCGCCACTCCGCGCTTGCATAATGCGCCACTCCGCGCCTGGTCACTGCCCGATACCACTCTGTGCCGGGCAAGCCACATTCCAGTCCCAAGATAATTATATCTTTTGCTCAAAATCCTTTTTCGAAGGAATAGGTCATTAAAAGTTGACCTTTAAATAAGATGATTTATTCATCACTTTTAACTCAATTGATCTTTGGGAGTTGTCGGAGTTTTGAATTTAAAATCATTTTCAAATCCCTATCTGTAGTAGGGTGACACATATATTACTCACTTGTTCTTTATTGAACGAGGAAGCAAAACTCTTATGCTTCTAGACTAAGTTCCCTAAGGTTTTGATATGTTTTAAATGATTAATCTCTTTCAAGAGTTTTGAATAATTTAGAAAGTACCTTTGCGAAATATGTCTATTTTTAAATAAGTTTTTAGAATTCCGAAGATATTAAATATCTAAGGTCTCATAATAATTTAAGAGGGATTCAATGAATTTATAAAATCTTATTAATAAAACATCTCTGTATAAGGTTCAATGAATTGATAAAAACCTTATATATAAAATATCTCTGAATATGGTTCAATAAATTGATAAAATCTTAAGTATAAAGTATTTCTAATTAAGGTTCAATGAATTAATAAAGAACCTTAAATACAAAATATTTCTGAATAAGGTCCAACGAATGGAGACACCTTAATCAAATAATCAAAACAAGATTTGGTATCCTATAATTGCTCTTTGAATAGTTAAATCTTTATTAAATAACGTGAAATGATTTATAAACTATTCAGTATATTTTTAAATACTTTATGGATATTTAATAATCCCTTAAGTATCGCTTTATAAAATGATCAATCAAGTAAGGGTGTCCCTTAAATTAATAAACCAATATTTCCCGAAGTTTAAGTCAAAACCTCAATCGTTCGCTTGATATATATATTACGCGAACGTACTTTGTTTATCGAAATAGAAATCTTTCACGTCCGGCTCTCTCCGGAATTAAATCATTATGAAAATATCTCCGACTCCCATTATCATATATTATATTTGAAATACGTTTCAATTTCTCATACTCGTGTAAAACAAAATTTGTTTTCGTAAACAATCGCATAATTCGTATGCACTGATATCATAGACAAGCATATATATTTGAACTGTAAATCATGGCATCAATATCACAACAGTATATATATAGCATGGATAGTATGAGATAGGGTTTCGAAAACTTGCCTCGAGTAATCGAAGTGGTATGGTCTCTGGTGTTTGGTTGGCGATCTATAAACAAGAACCAACGGTCTAAGTTAGTACGCGATTAATGTCTCGCTTTTATTAAGCAACTTTCGCAACTACTCAAGTATAACGAATCTCCGATCATCACATTCTCAACACTTATATTCTCACTTTATAACATGGTCGAGTTTTGAAATCAATCGTTCGCTTTAGAAAGTCCATTTCGAGTTTTAAGCTCGAACGTGAGAAAACGCGCATCAAAACTAGGTTTTTATATGTTTCTCGCTTGCGCTCGCTTTACCAAACTTTTTTTATAAAATTGAAAAATTAATATTTTCTCAAAATTCTTTTTGGAAAGTCTTCTCTACTGTCATATCCATTTTTCATAATTTTTCCAGAATCTCGAAATTATTTTAAGTCCTTCAAAATCACCATGCAAGTGGACTAAGTGCAGTTGGCTAATCGCATAAATATTTTACACTAAAACGACCATAACTCCTAAAACGTAAATGTCCTCATGATGATCTACACATGTATAGAAACTACAAAACAAGATCTATCTATTCATGGCCAGTGGTTTTCAAATTTTAACCATTTTCATGGCCTAATGTCCTGCAGAAAACAGATGTGCAAGAATGCCCAAACTCAATTCCTACTACTTAATCTTAACACAATCACTACCTATAACCATCATAAACACAAGTACTTCTCAAGATCCACCCACATACACCTTATATGCTCTATCTAGTACCACATATATGGATTACAACTCAACATCTCAAGTCTTTAGCAAGAACATAATCGATAGAAACTCAAACAAACACAATCCTTTGGATCTTAACACTACAACAAACATAACTCTTAAGTCCAACCATAAAACCTTAAAGGGTTGAAAGTTATACCTTCTTGGACACTAGAAAGGTTAGTGCTAGGATTATTGAGGCTTGGTTTTCTTATAAAATACTTAGAAGGGCTAGATCCTTAAGAAACAAAACCAAGAAACAAGTTAGAATTTCGGAGTTACCTTTCAGCACCTCATTCAAATATTTTTATAAAATTGAAAAAAAATAATTTGAGGCTGAAATTTGGTACGAAACTTACCCATGATATAGAGAATCTATGGTAAAAATTTCATGATATTTTAATGAGTATATTTTGAGTTACGAATTTTTCTTTCTCTCTTATTCAGAAAACCCGAACTGCTGGAATGAAAAATGGGAGAGCTTTAAGTGAGGGAAAAGGGGTTGTTTTCTTTTGTGGCTAAAGTGTGGGAGTGTATAATGAATATATGGGATTTATTCAGCAGATTTGACAATAATTTGGCAAAGGTATGGGTTGGTTTGATTGTGTGGTGAAGTGAGAAAAGGGAGAAGTATGACTTGTGTACTTGTTTGTCTCCCATCACTATTCAACACTATTCCACTAACTATTCTAGTTAACTTCTAATCATCTAGTTACACTCCTAACTACTAGTTAGGACTTGATTATGCATGGCCAACTTGCATGGGATTTAATTTCTCATTCGTTTATTTATCGTAAACGCAATCATCGTTCCATTCCGATAGTTTCCACGTATAATGACTTATTTCATAGCGATTTCTTTTATCGCTTCTAATCTTATAACCAATTCCATTCCTTCTCTTGATCATAGAAATACCTTGAAATATTATTTATTTCACGTAGTATTCCCGGTCCTACGCCATTCTTTACGGATATGAAAATACTTAGTATAATCGTGAAGCTTCGAATTCCGTCGGCTTTTACATTCACTTATTTTCCTCGATAAACAAGAATATGATCTCGGATTCTCAAAATTCCACTATTCATTTTATGATGATCCCCATACGTATTACTTAATCAGCTCAAGTTACTATTCACAGAAGTTTTAAAATATTACAAAAATCAGGGTTCTTACAGGCCTTCATCCAGAGCTATCAGTTCTTTGTCATGAGCAGTCCATTCTGTTTTAGGACATGTCATCCTCATATTAGGCAACTACGGATGATCCTTTATCGGCACATGTCTTTCTTCTCTTAATACCCTCATATACTCTGAATTTGACGCCCGAATTTATAATAGCATTTTCTTCTTCCATGGATTATATCTCGATTTATCAAACTGCGGAACCTTGATACTACTAACTTTCTGAGAACTCATCTTTTCAGATCTAAGAAAAATTGGCAATATACTGTCTCAAAATACAATAACCCAGTCAGTCAAAACCAACAAATCCAAAATCAGATCTACACACCAGAAGCACTCCCAGACTCCGTACAACCAAAATCAACAATAAAACTTGTTAATCTAACGGATCTGTTCTGTATATCGATCAACAAGCTCTGATTCCAATCGTTAGGTCCAAAAGGTACATTCAGAGGGGGGCGAATGTATGTTTTTCGTTTTCTAAAATTAATTGCAGCGGATAATCAAACTATGTAAACGAAATAAACACACACAAATATTTCTGGGTATATATGTTTTTATTCAAAGTATAAATACCCAGAGGTTTACTTACAACTTCAAATAGAAAGATCTGAAGCAACAAATATAAAAAGAACCAAATACGAAGGCTATCAATCTAGGATTATTTTTATCACTCTAAAAATTAAAATCTCCTATCAAATGATATTGAATATAATTAAGAAAGTTTTAAATAATGAGTGTTACAAGTTTGTAAGGCTTTAAATGGTGTAAATCAAATTGAACATGACCTCTCCTTGTCAAATCAAGCTTTAAAAGTGCTAAAATAAATCTGCAAGAGCTTTGTACTTTTTAAAAATGGAGAGAAGCATATGCAATCTGCATCTATTTGGTTGTATAGATTGATAGGCTGGAAAGAGAAGAAGACTACATGGCTTAATTGTGTGCAAGCATTTTGAATTGCACAGCTTGCAAATTTCTTGTTTGCATTCCTAGGACTTGTTACTTGCGACTAGGAGCATTAGGATAGCACTTAGAGATTTCTATTCTTCCTTACTGGCGACCATGAGAACCAAGGAGGAAGTCTTGCATAATTACTTAAGTCCTAACCTGCGACTCAGGAAGCTAGTAGGAGGAATTTTACCTATAAAATAAGTTAAGCTGCGACACTCATCCCCTGTATAGCTCTTACTTGCGACTTGAATAAACACATGAGGAGAAGCTGTTTTATTTTAACTCCTAACCTGAGACCTTGTTCCTGTAGTAGACTGAGTTCAGCAATTTCTAATACACACAAGTGATTAACGTGGGCCTCCCATTTTATTTGCTTGTGTATTTAACAAATGTTGCTTTCTTTTTCTTTCAACTTTGAACAAACAGGTGGCCAAGGAAGTTTGGTACACACGTTGAGTTCAGAGAAACAAGACAGCAGGAATGTATTGTACACGCGTGGCTTGCAACAGAAAAAACAATCCAAAATACCTGCCATTTTCTTGATTTCTTTGCAAACTGCGTTTCTGACATTTCCTTGTAAACAAACTATGTTCGTAGTTCTTTTATTTTAATAATCGAGGGCATGTCACGCGCTCTACAAAATAAAATGAACTTGACCTGCCATTTTCATTTGTTTTGAACACATAGTCCATGTGGTTCATTTGGCTTTGTTTTGTTTAATAAAAAACACACACAAACGCATGCATGCAGGGTCTGGCTGGCTGAAAACTCGTACACCAAATCCTTTTTTATTTTTACAAAGGGTGTGATTTACTTGTTTAGAATTATTTATAAATAATATTTAAATAATTATAAGTAATTTATAGTTAACTATAAATTATAATATAAATAGTTATTTGCACTCCACATGTGACACTTTATACATAATTTTATGGCTTGAAATTATTTTTTTGTTCGTGAATTAATTCTTGCAATCTTTTAGTTGTACTCCTCTATATCTTCAAGCCTTCTAATCTCCAGGTCTTTGCACTTTAAAATATTTTCAATATTCTCGAGTACAAAAACCATTTAACAGTAATTCTAAAAATAAGACTCTGTTTCCTTTCACGGATCACTGACGTCTAGTGCAAGGGTCTGGTTCACAGACGACTAGTTCCGCTCTATGGCCTTCACATTATACCCATACAAACCACTGTTAAATCTTCTACCAAATATAACCAACTTCACTAGGAATCCTTGAGGTCTTCACACTAATTCTGATAACTGCTTCAAATGACTCCAACCTTATTCCTCTGATGCCTGAACAAATTAATGAAATTCATACGGATCACTGTTGACGTCTTCTTCACTGTAGCTACCAAAACTCTGTGTATATGCCCAGTAAAAAATCTGTACTGATTCTAGTGGAATATAAATTATTTCAAAGTCCTTGTTCTATGTTGAGTTATCCAAACCAGTATTGTTGAGTTATACATACAACTTCAATCTTACTCAACATCAGTACATAGCATTTCTGCCAGTAAAGATATCACTCAAGTCAACTCACAACAAGTATCAGCAAGAGACGTGTACTCAACCTCGGCAGAAGACCGTGACACAATATTTTGCTTTTTATATTTTCAAGTTATCAAAGAATTACCCATTAGCACAAAAAAACCAGTCGAAGAAAGACGTGTATTTTGGAAACTTGCCCAGTCTACATCACAATATGCATAGATAGACATGTAAGGAGCATAAGAGAACAACAAACATTGATGACAAGTACCAGTAATGTATTTCTCCATTTTAAGAGCTGCATCCCAATGAGATTCATGCGGAGTGTTCATAAATTATTGTGCAAGACATGCATGTACAATAACAAGGTTAAGTCACATTGACATCACTAAGATTTAGTTGTTTGATAGTTACTTTTATATTCTGTATTATATTTCTTGAGTCTGTAAAAAGGTTAGAAGATTAGATTAGGGGATTTTTCTGTGAACAAATTCAAGCTATGAAATAAACTTTGGAAGAAGATCAAGCCATGATCATGCCTCATAGAAAAGTGTAGAAGCTTGGAGTTGAATGAAAGTTGTTCTATGAAAAATGTTCTAAGTTAAGATATCAACAAGTCACAGATCAAGTTATATCGAGAAGTCATTCGAGAAGTCCAGTATGACTTATCGAGAAGTCCAAAATGGCTTATAGAAAAGTCTCATAGATATCCACAAGTCAAATGAAGATGTAGAGAACTGGAGATATCGATAAGTCATTTCTGCATGTAGAGAACTCGGAGATATTGACAAATCAAATGAAGATGTGAAGGATTGGAGATATCGATAATTTAATTTCTCATATAGAGATCTCAGAGGTATCGATAAATCAAAATGTGTATGTAGAGATCACAGAGATATCGACAAGTCATTCATACATGTAGAGATCTCAGACATATTGATAAGTCATTTCACATGCAAAGATCTAGAGACCTCGACAAGTCAAGTATACCTATAGAGAACACATAGATCTAGATAAGTCATTATACTTATCGAGATGTCACTTGTCAATAGAACAAACTGGAGATCTCGACATACTTCTCAAATACATAATGCAGACAAGTACAAGATTCAAGATTATCAGTCAACAAATGATCTATTCACTAGATTGAAAAGTCTACAAAGTAGCTGGAAGAATACAAGATCAAGGGCAAATATTAAATGGACAAAGGATGGTCACAGACCTACAAGATTATGCACATACTTTCTAAGCTAGAAATGGAAATAGAAAAGGTTGCTTTAGAAAGTAGTTTAGTACATTTTAGTGCAAGTTTTGTAAACCTGTGTTGTTAGTCTATAAAGCCTGTACTGGTCCTTAGTTCACAAGCAACAAACATATTCAGATTTTTCTTGTATTCACTCAAGATAGAAGCTGAGTTCTTATATTTCTTAAGAATACCGAATTTGTAGCAAGACCAACTTAATTAATACAAATTAAGTGAGTTTTGAAAATACTGTGCTTGTTAATTATTTCTGTGAACACGATATCTCTGCATAATCTAAACTGCTTCGTTCACCTAAAATCCAAACAAGTTTAAAAAGGCTAAAAATCCAAGAAACAAATTCACCCCCCCCCCCCCGGTGTTGCATTCAATATCTAACATAAATTGAGCTAAAATATCGACTAAATAGGATAGATCTGGACGCGTAATTGTCAAGTAGATTAAACAACCTACCTAACATCTATATGGAGTCATATCACAAAGAACAATTGAAGTAGTATCACCGAGTAGAGTGTGATGTTGATCCATGTGAATACATGTATGCTTAACATCTGATAAACCACAATCCTTAACAATATACGACAGGTATTTATGTTGATTCAAAAAGATACCTATAGTAGACTTGTGAAGTTCTAAGCCCAAGAAATCGTGCAAAGGCCCTAAATCTTTGATCTTAAAATGTAGACCAAGAAACTGAATAATGTCATCAAGTAAGGCATCATTATTTCCAGTTAACAGCATGTCATCCACATATATAAGTATATAAGCAACTGTGGTACTATGTTGAAATTGAAATAAACTGAAATCACTAAGAAGATGAACAAAACCAAACGATAATCATGCATTAGTAAGACCAATGAACCATTTCTGAGAGGTCTACTTGAGTCCATAAATGGACTTGAGAAGATGACAAACTAACCTCTGATTAGGGGATCTGGACAACAGTTCATCAGGAAGAGTATAACCAGGTGGTAATGCCATATACACCTCCTCGTCTAACAATTCATGAAAAAATCATTAGTAAAATCTAATTTCTTAATACTCCAAATATGTTTAGCAGCCAAATCTAACAAGATGAGCAGAATTGACATCTTTGCAACCGGTGCAAAGGTCTCGAAATAATCTAAGCCAATAGTTTGGGTGAAACCCTTAGCAACAAGGAAAGTTTTATAGTGATCAACTTCTTTATTTGCAAGATATTTAACTTTATAAAGCCACTTGCAGCCAACTATCTTCTTTCCTAGAGGTAAGGATTTAACAGACCAAGTGTAATTAGCCCTCAAAGCAGCCAATTCCACACTCATGGCCTCATACCAAATAAAATGTCTGACTGCTTGTTTATAAGTAACTGGTTCAGGAATCTTTCGAGCAGTAGCCACAAGAATAAAAATGGAAGTATTAAATGACAAATGATCGATATCAGACTGCAGAAAAGAGAAAGTAAAACATGTTTGAAGCTGAATAGAACTACATAGATGAGCAGGAAGGCATGTAAACTCTGAAAATTTTGAAGGTAATTGACGAGTTATTTTAGGCATGAAATAAGGAACATATGCTATATGAGCTGAAGTATACAATTCAATAGGAGGAGTGATAGAACTATCAGTATGCAAATGGTCATAGTCAATAAATGTGGTGAGAGAATGAAATAACTGAAGCAGAGAGGGGGTAACAATTTCCTTAAACGGAAAAATTGTTTCATAAGAAACCACATCATGAGAAACGACAACTTGTTGAGTTAGCATATAAAAAACTTTGAACCCTTTCTTCCCAAAAGGATAACCCACAAACACACCTTTAATTACTATAGGTGCAAACTTATCAGTTGGGCGAGGGACAACAGTAGCATAACTGAGATATCTAAACACTCTTAGCTCTGAGAAATCTGGTGGCTCCTTATACAAGACCTCATATGGTGTACAACCATTTAAGTGAGGTGAATGAGTCATGTTAAGAATATAGGCAACTGTTAACAAACAACGTCCCCAAAAATCAGGAGCCACGGCATAATGAAATCTCAACCACATTAAGCAAAGTCATGTGTTTTCGCTCAACCAATCCATTTTGTTGAAAAGTGTACACACAAGAAGTATGATGTAAAATCCCTCTAGCAGCAAAGCTAGAAGCCATAAGTTTTTTCAGAAATTCAGAGCCATTGTTTAAATGAACACACTGAATGTTCATTTTTAAATGATTTTCAACAAAGAGGATGGAATCAGAGAATGGTTGGGCACTTGAGCTTTGTCAGACACAAAATAAACCCAGGTTGCCTTAGACTTATTATCAACCATTGTAAGAAACATGGTTCAAGTGTTGTGAGTCTTATGTCTATAAGGACCTCATAGGTCAATGTGAACCAACTCAAAAATAACTTTTGATTGAGACTGGCTAGAAGGAAAGGGAAGCATAGTCTGCTTAGCTAGAGCACAACTATCACATGGAGTAATATCATGAGAGACATCAGCAACTGGTAACAACTATAAAATGGGGGAAGACGCGTGTCCAAGACTATAATGCCATAACAGAGTTTTATTTACTATATTAGTACATGCCATAGTAGACATTGTTGAATTAGCACTATGTAAGCCAAGTTGAGTTTGACTGGGCAATTACAAGCCATTAGTTGCTTTTTCAATCTCAAGTGCACTTTTCCAGTTAGAATCTTGAAGAGAGCAGCACTGAGAAGTAAAAGTAGCCATACACTTGCTATCAATCAAAAGTCTAGAAAAAGATAGAAGGTTGTAGGCAACATTGGCACATATAACACATTGTGCAGCTGAATATCCGAACTACGGATAACACTTCCTATATGAGTAACTACAGAAGAGGCCCCATTAGGTAAGTGTAAAGAGGAAATAAATGGTGTAATATTATGCAACAATTCCAGACATGGTGTGATATGATTGTTGGATTTTGGGGAATAAAAACACAGCAAAAAATAAACTAAAACTGTAAAAACTGAATAAAAATAAAATCTATCACAGGATCCATGCGTAAAACCATGTTTAATTCATGGATGAGATGTTTACCTTATGAAACTTTACGATTAAGGTTGTCTAATGGAAGTCCTTGCTTGAAATGATCACCACATATCCCGCCTGCGCGATACGTGTAAGGTATCCACACAAAATCCGGTACGGAGGAGGCGTGTACTAGCACCGGAAATAGAATCGTTCTTCTCTCTCTCTCTCTCTCTCTCCCTCTTTGATGCTAGAGTATTTGTTATAAAATGTGATTATCTAAAATCAGCCTTATCATGATTACATAGGGCAAGTAAGATGGTTAAAATTACGTATGAATCATGCATAACAAATACATGAACCTATGCTAGCATGACAAGTTTTAAACCTCTAAATTCACTTTCGCTTCATTAGAAATTAACACGCTATCTTATAAGTTCGCGACGCTCATGAGTCGAATAAGCACAACCAATACTAGGATATCATACAATCACCACACACTAAGGTATCGAAACAATTAACTAAAGAAATCCATAAGTAAATCCGTTAGAACCCCGTGATAATGATTAGCCCATAACCGAACTCATCATCATCGTGGGTTCTGATGAAAGCATGGTATAATAAGCTAAGTCTTCATAAATATGAATAATAATCAAAGTACGTTAAACAAGAGTATAGGTTCAACAAAATAAAAAACGAGCATCCAAGCTTACAACTTAGAACAAAGAATCACAAGAATAAACTAGGCCTTCTTCGCCTTGGTTGAATTTATGTTATAGGTCTTCTTGTCGTCTTCTCCTTAAGCTCTGTTATATTTTTTTTTTGAAAAACGATCTTAAGTTATCATTATATAGCAGCCCTGATCAGCAGAGAAGTCCAGAAATCAATCTTTTATTCAAAACAGGATTCTTGAAACCCGAACTGGCGCGGTCGCGCGCTTCACCAGCGTGGGAGCGCTGACATTCTGATCACCCGGTGCGACTGCGTACTACTACAGCGCGGGCGCGCTAACCTTCTGGAAAAAGTTCTTCTGCTTGCTTTTCTGGGTGGCTTGAGATGGCGATCCAGGAGTTTACTTCCTGAACACATTCCTAGCACCAATTTAGCACCAAAACAATGCTAAATCTCCTGAGTCTTTCAACTATGCCTGAATGCAAAAACACTACAAAAACACATCAAAAACACAAGTAATTCGAGTACAAAACACCAATTCAAGCCTTTATAGAGCATTCTAAGTGGACATAAATGCCACTTAACACACCCCCAAACTTGAACCGATGCTTGTCCTCAAGCATAAACAGACTCAAAAAACCAGAAATAAAAATGCATGAACGCAAGCTATATGAATGCAACGATCCCCTCAGAATAACTAAACCAACCAACAAGCAACATGTCAACAAATACAGTTATTCGAACAAAGATCAATCAAATCCCGCAAATCAACTTACAAGCCAAAAACATGTGTGTGTGCAAATGCTTACAGATATACTATCACAACTAGATCAATAATCATGACTCACTACTCATCAAGGCAATCACAAGGTTATAGATAAAATAAAAGCTAAACTCAAAATGACTAACAACAGTTCAATTCTTATATCGGAGTTATTAAATGGATTCATGCTTTTATTCATAATACATAACAAGACAAATATGCTTATTTGATCGTGCAATGAGTGCGGTCCACAAAAGACTTATGCAATAATACCCATGTAGCGATCATTAGGTTAGTGGATCCCAGACTATAAAAGCCTTAGGTCACTAGGCACAAAGTCCCCTAAGAACTTAATAACTCGAGTATTAAAGAGCCCACTCGTGATCAATTATGCATCAACACATTTGTTTCTCTTTTTTTCTTTCTTTTTTTTCTATTTTTTTCACAAGATTTGTGAGCGAGTGCGTTTCGCTGCATCTCGCTCAACCCTAGACTACTCATATAAAATGAGCCGGCTACTAGCCATTTGACACCTAGCCATAACAACTAGCAATGAAATCCAATTTTTTTCCAATTTTTAAATATCCAAGTTATTTTATCATTAAGAGAATATCATACATTCTCAATCATGTGTAACCTGCATTAACTCAATAATCCAATAATTCCATATCACAGACCCCCAATCTCACAAACTCACAAGTTATAGCCTTAGAAACAACGTACAACAAGTATCATTTTTTATTAAAACTCAAATGTTCTTACAGGATCTCAAACAATTATTCGTAACCTCTACATGAAGTTACAATAATTATTACTAATATCTTATACTTATCTGATACTCTGGTCCATCTGAGACAAAACTGCCAGGGATTCTCCCCATGACTGCAAGCGACTAAGTCCCACACCGGCTGGTTATCTGTAGTATTGTGACCTTTAAAAGAAAGCAAGAGTGAGCTATAATGCCCAGCATAATAATGTACAGTACGAAATAACTGTATGATAAACTCAAGTGTAATACCATATACGGTAAATGCGTTTTATTCAAAATTAGTTTTCCTTGGTGATACAAAACTTTTTTTAAAAAAATAATTCTTTAGTGGATTTATTATTCTGCGAATACCTTAATGGTAAACCCAGCACCTAGGCTTGGGTTACGGTATTGCATCATAATTCCAATTAGAAGAGTAGGACATTCACGGGAGCCCTCGAGATACGATGATCAGTCGTATAACGGTAACAGTAACCTTTTCTACATATAGAGGGACAACTTCCTAACATCCTGGTTGTCACCCAAGCCGCATTCGGGCTTTATATGCTTCCCCATTCCACCCGGGTATATTTTGCATACTTCGTATGTTCTTCAGTATACATGGTACCTTCCCATACGGAAAATAAATATGGCAGTCTCCACAGTCCACGAAGTACTGGATCTCTACCCCTCCTTGTCCTTTTAAGAATCTTATCATATATTTGGAATCATCGAACTATATTGAAGTTCCTCAAACGTTTTGCTTCACTACACCATATATGGCCTCTCCCAACACTTTTTTTGGTGTTACAAGTAAAAATGTTACATTACATCCCCCAAAATTGATCTAAGCTAACATATTTTTTTAACGTTACAATAGAGATTAAAAAGTGTTACCATAGACATGAGCAAATTGCTATTGTAACATAAAAAAAAATGTTAGCATTGATATAAAAATGTGTTACCATAGAACTGAAATTTTAGGAGATTCTTTTATATCCCTTTGGACAACATTTAAGCGGTTCTTTTTTGGACCAAATTTTTGGGCGGCCCAAAACTAACTAATACCCCGCTCATCTCAAAAATGCATCTAAAAAACACACACAAACAGTCTCGTCATGCTCTCACACATCAAAACACACACAAACAATTGGGTTCAGAGCTATTGCAGAAGATGAATTAGGGTTCAGAGCGAATCAAAGTCTTCTCTTAGGTTATAGCTGTTAGGTTTGAGCTGGGCTTGAAATGAATTAGGGTTTAGAAATTGGGGCTTTTATCAGTCGGGTTTAGGGTTTGATGGGGGTTTCTTTTCAATAGAGCTTTTCTCAGTCGGGTTTGGGAGTTGAGTAATTTGGGTTTTCAATCGTGATTGAATCGCCGAATGTTTAGATATTATTAAAGTTTTCGAGTTTTATGTATTTTGTATCGACTTCCTGGTTGTAGGTCTTACCGATGTTTGCTGCTATATACTCACTGGGATCGATAAATATTGGTGAAATACCTGGAATTTCGTAAGTATACCTTCTTTATATTCAGTCTTATCTTTTCTATCATTTTTGCCTAACTGAGCAGGCCGATACTTATTTTTGCTAGATTTGATCCGCTCTTGTAATTGCATGGACAACAGTTTATAGAAATTTACAGGCCATTGCCTACTCATGGTAGTGTAAAGTTCTTAACCTCAAGTTCTTTGTAACTAACAATTTGTGAATTTCATTGATATGTACAATTTCTTTGTTAGATTAGAGTGCCAGTTTGAAATTATAATTTCTTTTATATGGATATTAGTAATACTTTGAAGGAGAGATTTTCATGTATAGTGGTGTGTGTGTGTGCGCTCGCGCAAATATAAAAAAATTAAATAAGAATCTGCTTAACTATCATGAATTCAAACTTCTATTATTATAAGTTTTGAAATTTATTGTTGATGCAGATACGGAATAAAACAAATGTTGTGGGATTGCATGATAAAGGTTTGTGAATAATCTGATATATATAGCATTGTAAATCCTAATTGAATGTGATTTTTTCAGAGTTTAGAATCCTAATTGATAATTTTTATGCATGTTGACTCTATATTTACGGGATGCAGGTGGCTTCTCAAAATCACCTCACCCATATTCTTACACTAACTATTAAGCAAATCGGAATCAAGCAAATAGGCACGTAGCTTTTAAACATCCTAAAAGTCAGCCATTTACAGTTTATGAGGAATGTACGCAGCCCTCCCAAGTATGTCACATATTTTTACATCCGTTGCCTCAGTGGAATGCATTTTGTTTTGGTGCTAACTGATAAGGTCCATTTATTACTCAAGTGTTGGGTCTCTTCTGTAATAAGGGGTGACAAATAGGTTTTTGAGGATGTTTTGTCTTATGGCAAGAAACTCTCTGAAGTTATCAACCAAAACAATGTAATCCAACTTCTCGACTTCAGTTTTTTGATACTCTTACTGCTACATGTATGATGATTAATGTGTCTGCGTATTAAAATATCAAACATTTTATAATTTAATAGGAAACATAATTACTTAATGGTCTCACCTGAGTACAATAAACATTATTTTGACTGTCAAAATTTTATTTTTTTGGTCTAATATTTGTCAAATATATAATATAAACTTAAGCACCTGTTAGTACTATATCAGATTGAATAAAAAATAAAGAATTTTGAAATTGTTGTAAATGTTATTCACCTTTAATATATACATGTCATTTATTTATAGTATAACAAAGCATACAGTTTCTCTCGGGAGCATCTCATTTGTGTTTTGATTCATAGTTTCTACTAATAACAAAGCAGGAAGGCAGTTTTGGATATCTCTGGGGCAGTGTAATTGCACAAAGGGGCCTATGACTATCTCTCCGATTGTTACACAATCTAGGTGCACTTGTTGTTTTCTCAACCCTATCAAATTCACCGCCCTTCCTCTCTCCATCCACCTTCAGGTTATAATCTATCCCCCCCTCTATATGTTTTTATTATCAGATATGCCAGTCAATCTCTTTTTAATCTCATAGCTCTACTGCTCATTTTATATCGAATTGCTTACAATTGTGCTGCATTACGTGCAATTAGCCAGGAGATGGGCTCACCAATTATAGACATGTAAGTACTTAATTTCTGTACCTAAGTATTATTTTCAACAAGGACAACTACATATATAATATATAATGTGTTGTCACATGAATAAACTCTTACATATTTGTTGTCTTAAACAATTTATCCCTTCTCTCTCTCTCTCTCTCTCTCTTTAATCTTTCTGCAGAGAGTAGTAAACAGTAATACCAGTTAGTTGGTAGCTTTGAGAGACTCAGAAGCTGCTGTTGTGGCAGTGAAGACCCCAGAAAATAAAGCAAAACAAATGGTTAAAACGTCTGTCTGGAATGATTTTGGAAGTCCTTTGTTCTCTGTTCTTTAATAACATGTTCTCTTTATCTCCTTCTAGTACTAAACAATTACATAAGTGTTTATGTATTCTAAATGTTAATCAAATGAAAGCCTTGTGCAAACAATTACATAAATACACTGTTGCCAATATAAATGGTTATCTTTGTGTTTGTTGAATATCC
This sequence comes from Apium graveolens, assembly GCF_009905375.1. Lineage (NCBI taxonomy): Eukaryota > Viridiplantae > Streptophyta > Magnoliopsida > Apiales > Apiaceae > Apium > Apium graveolens. The sequence continues at coordinate 190,669,605 of NC_133655.1, read as the reverse complement.
ACCGTACTCAGTTTACAGGTCAACATCTTTCCCATGAGAAGGCCTTTGCATTAAGGTACCAGACAGTTGGCATGTTGGAGACTATTTTAAGACAAGGGGTTCTAGGTGAAGATGACATCGGAGAAGAGTTTCCTAAGTGAGTGCATCTGTGTATTTCAAATATTTCTGTTATCGGTGCATGATTAGAAGTATACCTAAATACATTTAAATGTTGACCCATCTGTTGTGATGAAGAATTTAAGAAAGTAGCCATTCATTGTATTGGTAATTTGGTATAGTCCTCACCCCATTACTGGATTGATGAAGTTTATACTTTAAGGTATTCTGAGATAAAGTCCCTAAAAGCAGATTGAAAAAAAAAATAAACTCACAGCGCTAGTTGCCATCATCTCTGAAATTTTCAACTTACTTAATATCCCTTGATTATAACAATCTGCCACAACTACTAATGTCAATTTGTTCTTATCTCATTGTCATTAAAAACTAAATGCAGAAATCTGAAACTTCTCTCTCGGCGACCTGCTATTGTATGCGAGACTTGTCTCTTTTCCTTAGAGAAAGATATGCAAGCAAGAGCATTTATATCATGGATCCCAAAGGGATTATTGAAATGATTCTAATCTTTCTTGAAGAAAGAGGAGGTGAAGTGCTTATTGCCCCTTGCCTAAATGATTTAAAGGTACTTAATTAAAAGACAATGCCACCCTTTTTTTTTGTTAAATGATAATGACACCTCTCCTGACGTCACAATTCATCTTAGTAAATGGTACTGTACACATATAATTCTTTCAAATTAAAATTGGGGTGTACTTCAACTGATATACTTACGCTTTTAATAAGCTTTCTTTTTTCCTATTTAATTTCTGATATCTAGTTTGAGGCTTATGTGTTGCAGCTATATATGCTTCTGCATATTTCTAAAAATGCTGCATACAATGGTTGATTTAAGCTCTGTATCTTGTAATAATAATGATTTTCAAATAGTGATAATTCTGTTATTTGTGACTTTATGTTATCATTACATTCTCATTATTGATGCTCACATTTTCCTTTTTTCTCCATCATAGACCTTTAACAACGCTACAGTTCCTCCTTCATCCCGAGGCAACTTTCCCATACACTTTTGTAGTCGGGTTGTTAGCCCATTTGGATTTGAATATTACCTTTCTTCAATCAAATTAGTTGAGCCTCTTATAGTGGAGTGGAGCTGCATAAAGCACAAGCAGAAGTACATGAAATGTTTGTGGCAAGGAAGAAACTTGTTCGAAGATAAATTTCATGTTACAACTTGAGATTATTTTGTTTAATTAAATATTAATCGTTAAATAATTAAACTCAAATAATTATACTTTAAAAGAATATTTGAAATAATATTTCTCAACTAATTTATGTTTAAGTAATTTAAAGGAATCTTTAATGATAAATCGGGTTTGAAATAAAGAATCGTTGGAGAATACTTCTCCTATAATAAATGAATAATTAAAATAATATTCATTATTCGAATAATAAAATATAGTTGAGGGAATGTGATCTTTGGAAATTATTTTAACTAAATTCGAGGTATTTTAATATTTCGCAAGTGGACATCGAGTCCCTTGGAATAAAATAAGTGCGGACTTTTGATTGTCCAAAATATCTTCGGGATGATTCCCGGGTTTATTCTTTATAAAAACTGATCGACCCTCGGTCTTACAACTTATACATCACACTCTATTATAGCGTTAATATTCTTAAATAAAACACCTCCGGAATACTTCCAGGTTTTCATCAAATTATACTGACCGATCCTCGATCTAAAATATACACCTCATATATACAACGCTACTCTCTGGCGTTATTGATTGAAATTCGGTAATATTCTTATACCAAAATCATTAACATATCGTATGATATTAATAATCACAATTCATAAAACATCATGTATATATAGCATTTATTTGAAAACAAACACAACACAACAGTTTTAAAAGGTGGGGTTTGAAAACTTTCCTGGAGTCCAAGATACGTTTCCCGACTTCCTCTCGTTCCGGGTTTTCTAATCAACAAACATCATAACCTTAATCAGTATTCCTACTCTCATCACCAACTTATATTTCTAATAAGTTCAATACTTCATAATTTTCATTATTCGACCATCTCGGAATAAGTATCACTCATTGGTCGAAACGGGCGGTAAAAGTGGTCTTCTAGATTTGACTTTACCGAATATTACTATTACGCGACTCATACTCTATTATTTTTAATAAATCGTAAAATTAGTATTTTAATACGAAACCACCTCGAGAAGCTTCTTGAGTGCTTATAATATTTATCCTAAAATTTTCATTTTGATAAAATGAATTTAATTAGGTGAAAAGCATTTCAAAAGTTCGGTTAACTACGGAGTTTTACTATTCAAACCACTTTCACTAAAATATTGATATTTCTCAAACCGTTAACTCAATTGACACAGCATTTTTGCGTGCGCGATCTAGACAAAATTTAGAACACATAATTAAATTATTTTCTGATAACAGGGGTGAAAATCCCGAAGTGGCAGTTTCCTAACAGGGGTTCATTTTGACGTTCGTATTCCGAGCGACCTCGGCTCCGACATTTTTATAAAATTAAAATATCAACATTTTTAATTGAAATTTTTATGAAAGATAATAAACTCTATTTATTACTCTCTATAAAAATTTCATGATTTTTAAATATGTGTAAGTGGGTCATTTATATTTACAAAATTCGTAATTTGTAGCAGTTTTGTCGCGTAAATCCCTTTTACTAAAATGGTCATAACTTTTGATCCGTAAATCGGAATGAAGCGATTCAAGCGCCTAAACGATCCTTATAACATTTAATATCATAATCAAGTGTTATATATTCTGGAACTTCTGCAGAAACTTAAGTTGAATTTTATTTGTTTTAACGAGGTTACGATTACGATCCGAGTTTCATTTACGTCTTAAATCATTATACCACCATCAACAACCATCAAATCATCATCTCAACACTAACTCCTCTCAAGAACATCATGTTCTTGAGGCAAAAATCATCAACCTTAAAACTAATTAACTAAACATTAAGATAATATCAAATTAATCATCGAAACCATACTTATATCCAAGATCCTTACTTTTCTTGAAACTTAAAACTTAAACAAAGTTTGGATGAATGTTTATGTCTTCCTTGAAGCTTGTTAATACTTAATAAAGTCCTAAGATCCTTGATAAATCCTTGGTCTAGCTTTAGGAGCCTTAAACCTTCATGAAAAATCAAGAAAACAAGTTAGTGATTTTTGGAGTCACTATTCACCCTCAACTTCAAACAGTTTTATAAAATTGAAAACTTCATGGATGGGCATGAAATTTTGTGCGTCACTTACCCATAATATGAAATAGGTTTGATAAAAATTTGGTAATTTTTAAATGATTAGATAATGAGATATGAATTTTTCTTTCAAGGTGTTCTTGAAAATCAGCATTGAGTTTTTGGAGAGAGAGAGAGAGAGAGAGAAATGTTGATTGGTTTGGCTTCCTTTGGAAGTATTGGATCATATTTGTGATATGTATTGTGTATGTATAAGGTGTGTTCAACAAGATTATTCTTATTCAAGCCTAGGTATTAGCTTACACACCACACTTGACTAGACATTTTAATTATAAAACATGAATTCTTATTTTAAGAAATATTATCTTTTACTTAATTTTTAATTTAATTAGCTAGCTTGGATAATTTATTACTAATTAATTTGGATGGGATTTTCATGGCCTTGGTTCATTTATTTATTCACTTACATATTTGCTTGGTCGTTTATTCATTTTCGTAATAAATCTTCGTAAGCGATTTTCGGGGTAAATCCTTTCTTATAAATCCTTTATGCTTTGAAACTTGTACTTGGATTTTAATTCGTAGAATACTAAATTCTTAATCGTAATGTGATTCTCGTATTCCTCGATAGTCCGTAAGATAAGGTCATTTTACAAAGTTCATTTTCTCCTAAAATGAATGGCTTTTACATACACTCATTTGGTACGTATAGTCACAATATCAACTCGAAATCTTAAATTAGAATCTCGTATACGGTAGGGTCACAAAAGTTTTTATTAAACCGCAAGGTTACTATTCTTAAAGGTATTTTACATACGTCAAAAGTTTGGGTTCTTACAGTCTTCCCCCCTTAAAAGGATTCAGTCCCAGAATCAGTTCTGAAATAGGCGGGGACACGCTTCTCACAGGACCACCTCGAGTTCTCACTTTAACTTCACAGTATTGGTTCTCTTCATAAAACTTCCACTCATCTGTCAAATATATTTCCGGGTACTTGTTATAAACTTGGTGACTGTTCGACGTTGATGCTAATCAATACGCCAAATCTCTTAGTCCTTTAAAGATTTCAACCAGTCTAATAATCCTTGGTTCAACATTTCTTTCCCTATCGAATATCATCACTCCCTCCCCGGGAGGCACTTTCAATAATACTTTGTCTTTTACTTTATACTTTTTATCTTTATAGATCTAGTCCGCATATCTCTATTGTTCATCCTGGGCTGCCACTAGCCGGGTTCTAATAAGTTCTAGGAATTTCTTTGGTCTGTAGACTCAACTATGGTCCAGTATCCCCTGCTTACCAACTTCTTCCCAATCTAAGGAAAAACGCTTCTTTCTTCCGTATAAAGCTTGGTAGCCGTTCCAATGCCCGTATGATAACTCGTTATTGTCGGTAATTCGATTAACGTCAGCTGGTCACTTCATTTCCCTTAAAAATCGATAATATGGATGATTAGCGCATCTTCTAATGTTTGGAATCATCCTTCAACTTATTCATTTCTCCCTACATCGCTCTTACTAGTGCTAGAGTTTCATTCCTTAACGTTTTCCCATTTTAGCGCATCATCTCTGTCGATTAATTCATGTAAGAAGTTCTCGTTGCATTTCTAGACGCTCATCTCCTGCTACACGCTTAGCGCCAGATATAACATTTCTTCCCATAGTAACGTAAGGCACGTCGGGTCCTGTTTCCATCTTGAAGGAAGCACCATTTAATACGCAATTGATTGATACACTTTTAGAGTCGTGGAACGTGCAGCTTCCGCTATCGGTCGGACTTCTTTAGTCATTCCCCGTATAATATCTATAATACTACGATACCTTCTGGGTCGTACTCGTTATTCTCGCTAGCGCCTTAGATGTATTCGCATTTATTGGTACCTGCTACTAGTGGCCTTTATAGGGCGTGTACGATCTTCTTTGCCTTCTATCAGCTCCAACAATGACATCCTTCATTCTTCCACGTTATCCTTCGTAAGGGATATCAGTGACTATTTTTTGTATGCTAGAGTGGTAAGTACATCTACACGAATTATCTGTCAACAATAGGCGATTCCCCAAACCGTTCTAAATAAAAGGTAAGCCGCTAGACGTATCTTCAATGGTCAGGATAGTACTCTCATTCTACTTGTCGATTTGAGAACTCTAAGTCATGCCTCTGTCCGTCCTTTTTCGTAAAATATCTTGGGAAATAGTCTCGTTGTGAAATTAAATCTTGGGTCCTTACACGGCGTAGTCATGACGGGGTCTCTCTGTCACCAATTATCTCTTCTACGTTCATAACAATTTTGTAGAGTGGACATCTATCATTTGCAAAATAAAATAAGCGGTCTTATTTAATCTATCACTCAAAATCCTTAAATAGCATGACGACTAACTTGGTTCTTGATAATCTTCCTTCAAAATTTATTATAATCAACTCTTACTCCCATTTGGGTCATCTATAAGTCGTAATCGCCAAAATTTTAATTCTCACCTTTCCGTTTTCATTTTCAACCATGTTGAATACTTACTTACCTACTCAATGACATCCCTTTTCATATATACTGTCATGACTAATATCCTTTTACATTTTTAGGCATCTTTAAGTCTTCCTGATAAGTAATAAAGGGTTCTTTTCATACGATCCTTCTCATCAGTTATTCTTAGATTTGTCATCCTCAATATATCTTTTCCAACTTAAAGTACCGGCCACCATATTGGCCTTTCCTTGATGATAATAGATTTCTCAATCATAGTCTTTGATCAATTTGACTATAGCCTCTATCTCGTGTTCAGTGTAAGAGAAAAAAAAATTCCAAAATTTCCTCATAAGTAAACTCCTTGTCCCTTTCAGTGCGAACCTTATCGCGATTATTCTAGATCATTATTAGGACGGCTTATGTCACGGTCCTTAAGTTGCGTAGATGTATCATTACATTTCATACAAAATCCTGTTTTTATCGCCGAGTTTTTCTAACAAGAGGTTATTACTAATCTTACCTTCAGTTTTTAAAAATCTTATTCCTCGAATTCATATATGATTGGTCTTTCCCGAATTCTTTAGTTCTTATCCCGATAATGTTTCACAGAAGCGTACCTCATTAATCACGTTGTATCTCTATTATCGTTCTTCTATAACCATGTTAAAGATCCTTATGATAATAACTAAATATGGTATTCCCTTTTTAAAACAACTTATGCATCACAATGCTCTGATTGCACCATCATAACACTGAGCTTTCAGTCTCATATTACAACAATTGGTTCTCAACTGTACCTCTCATTGTTCGGAAGGCAATTAGTCTTGGAAAAATGATTTTCACGATATCGATGAAATTTAGACAATCTTAACAAGATTTCAAAATCTAACATCTGAACAAATAATGAGCTCTAAATAAAAAAGTCGTAACACTCAGAAGATTTATAACTTGGAAGGAAGAATACAACAAGGATTATCCTTCCATGTCCTTAAAATTTTATATTGTGATATTATAGAGAATATTCATCGAAAGCAATAATTGCTAAATAATAACATCATACGAATGATACTTGTAAGATTTTCCCATTGAAAGAATACTTTTCTTTTCGAATAATAAAAGAAATATCAAATAACATCCTCAATCAAAGGTTAACCATTGAGTTTTTAAAGAGATGCTATTTTGAAAGAAGGAATTTTATTCAATGATTAACAAATAAGGAAGTATATTATTATTCGATCACTTTATGATTTTCATTGGATATTTGTCATATAAATGAAAGAATAGAATATTTTATGAACAAAATATTTCATAAAACTGAGTATGAATTCTCTTTTGAGTGGGCGACCTAGTTAGGTCTCAATTAAATCATTCTTTGAAAATTTCATCAACAATTAAATTTTGCATATATAATGCACTATGGAAAAATAAAAAATTGATTGGAAGTGGAACTAGCAAAATAATAACTAGTCAATCTCAAACAATATTATCAACCGGCTAAGAAAATGGCCACCTCAATTGGTTTGGCCCATAGCAACTAGCTAGGACGATTAGCTAGGCTTTCGTCATATTAATTAAACTTTCGACTAGTTAGGACAATTAAGCAGTCATTCATGAGAACATATGTAACTAGGCATATTTCAGTTTGTTTGAAAAAATCTCAACGTCGTAACCACTGAAGAAATTTGTGGCTACCCGGATGACGATTTTGAAATAAAGAGTTTTCAAATTTGGGCCGAGAAAGACGATTATAACTCTGAATCGAGTGGTCTTGGCATCGGAACGATCGATAGCCTCTTATCAAATATTTCTTGCCAAATAAAGGGTACACTCGTAGGTGCCCTCGTTCACATACTTTATCAGATTCTTAAATATAATTGAATTCAGAAAACCAATATCAAATTGATGCCCTTACTATGATTTTAAAGTTTAATATATAATTTCATCCCGATTAGAAGAAAAGGATTCCCGAGAAATCTATGGATATTAGATCATCCATGTTTTTAACAATTTGTTAAATATTTACAATCTCGACTGAGAAGAGTAAGTATGAAAGAAGAATCAAATGAAGATATTCATTATGAATATTCGTCAATGAATTGAGGAGAAAAAAAAATCCTTGGATAATTAAAATAAAGTATAAATAGCTCTGAGTCGAACAAGAAGATCATAATCTATGAATGAAAGTTCATTGGTTAACTAAAAGAATTGAACAAGTCCTGATGCGGAGAAAGACTATTCAAGATGGTCACATCAGAAGTTCAAAGTAGGGAACGAAAAGGATTGCCTGATATTACTTATCAAGGCAATACGAATGATCAACATTTTTAAGGGAGTAGCCTGACAGTGAGTAGGTGCCAAAATATTTCATTGATTATCCTAACTCTCGTTATTATCTGCCTGAGGATAATACCACCTCTTCGTCTTTGTAATTCCATGTTTCAGCTAGTGTCTCTTTCACCTCATTTTAAAATCGCTTACTAATCTTGACTTTCGCACGTATATCTGTCATTTCGGTGTTTTACCTCGAAGACCTTACTCGAAAATATTCCAAAAGCATCTACTAAGCTGATAGGGGCCTGCTACACGCATCCGTTACTAACTACAAGTGGTCAGTTCCCCCTAGGAATAGATCAAAGAGATCTCTCAGGGATCTCAATGCTGTCCATAAGTTCGGTGGCGTGTGTGTGTAATTGAATCATACGTTACCAAATATATTAGATGTCTAGGAGTATATATACGTAGTATATGACATCATTTCTACCGAAGAATTCCTTTCTAGACTCACTGGTCTATCCTTTTAGAAGGTTCTAAGATCGAACCATCACTTATTCTAATCTTACGCCATTTAATTATAGACATGCCATCAATTATTGACGCTCTTGATCTCTGAGCTAAACCATCATAACCCTTCATGTTAAGCGCACTAACAATATCATGTAATGTACTCATTTTACGATAATATTCTTATATTACATTCAAATCTTCCTTAGTAGAATTAAAATCCTTAATGGTATATTGGGCACTATTTCTGCTGAATCGTTATTAATATGATATTCAAATCCTCATTAGTAAAATGACACCTTTAACTAGTTTGGGTCAATAACCTCAACTGTATACTAATAATTAGATTTCATGGTCCTCATATGTGATGCCCCTTCATGGGTAACCTATAAAGAACTACGAGTAACCAGACTCGTGTTATCACAATGAACATATGGTGTTGGCAATACTGTCTTTACCCCCAATTGCCCTGGAAACTCAGCTCCAAGTTCTACAGCCACATCCTTGTCAAATCAAATATGATTCAAATTTTTCTTCTCATCATTCTGATAATCTCCAATGGTTCTATTAGTCATACTTTAATAACTCAAATATGCACTTATCCTAACCTACACATTAGGGCTACATCCGGTAGTCCAATGATGAACTCTATATGAGCTCTTACGCAATCTCGCATCTAGACAGGTTCCTAACACTCTCGTCTCTAAGTATTATAACTTATTGCTCTGATACCATTTCTGTAACGCCCCTAAATCCGGGGTCAGGAATCCGAGTCGTCACGCAATCCTTCAATCATGTGTAACCTGCATTAACTCAATAATCCAATAATTCCATATCACAAACCCCCAATCTCACACACTCACAAATTATAGCCTTAGAAACGACGTACAACAAGTATCATCTATTATTAAAATTCAAATGTACTTTACAGGATTTCAAACAATTATTCCTAACCTCTACATGAAGTTATAATAATTACAACTAATATCTTATACCTATCTGATACTCTGGTCCACCTGAGACAAAGCTGCCAGGGATTCTCCCTATGACTGCAAGCGACTAAGTCCAACACCGGCATACTGGTTATCTGTTGTGTTGTGACATTTAAAAGAAAACAAGAGTGAGCTATAATGCCCAGCATAATAATGTACAGTATGAAATGACTATATGATAAACTCAAGTATAATACCATATATGGTAAATACGTTTTATTCAAAATTAGTTTTTCTTGGTGATACACACTTTTTTTATTGAAAACAATTCTTTAGTGGATTTATTATCCTGCAAATACCTTAATGGTAAACCCAGCACCTAGGCTTGGGTTACGGTATTGCATCACAATTCCAATTGGAAGAATAGGACATTCACTAGAGCCCCCGAGATACGATGATCAGTCGTATAACGGTAACAGTAACCTTTTCTACATGTAGAGGGACGACTTCCTAATATCTTGGTTGTCACCCAAGCCACATTTGGGCTTTATATGCTTCCCCATTCCACCCGGGTATATTTTGCATACTTCATATATCCTTCAGTACACATGGTACCTTCTTATACGGAAAATAAATATGTCAGTCTCCCCAGTCCACGAAGTACTGGATCTCTACCCCTCCTTGTCCTTTTAAGAAATCTATCATATACTTGGAATCATCGAACTATATCGAAGTTCCCCAAGCATTTTGCTTGTTGATAGGCATAGCTTTACCTTATATATATATATATATGTACTTCCGAAAGTTTTTGGAGGAAGTACTAAGGATGTGAGTTGACCGTTGTCAACAGATAAGTAAATAAGGGGGAGTTTCTTTTGAAACTATATTCAAAATATTTAAAATAAGTCGAGATAATATTCTCTAACGATCTGAAGTTATTGGAATAATTTTCTGAAAATCCGAAAGTATTTTAAATCAGGTTTTATAATCTTTAAATCATAATAAATCATTTAATAAATAATTAAATATTAAATATTAATCGTTAAATAATTAAACTCGAATAATTATACTTTAAAAGAATATTTGAAATAATATTCCTCAACTAATTTATGTTTAATTAATTTAAAGTAATCTTTAATGATAAATCGGGTTTGAAATAGATAATCGTTGGAGAATACTTCTCCTATAATAAATGAATAATTAAAATAATATTCATTATTCGAATAATAAAATATAGTTGAGCGAATACGATCTTTGGAAATCGTTTTAACTAAATTCGAGGTATTTTAATATTTCGCAAGTGGACATCGAGTCCCTTGGAATAAAATAAGTGCGGACTTTTGATTATCCAAAATATCTTCGGGATGATTCCCGGGTTTATTCTTTATAAAAACTGACCAACCCTCGGTCTTACAACTTATACATCACGCTCTACAATAGCGTTAATATTCTTAAGTAAAACACCTCTGGAATACTTCCGGGTTTCCATCAAATTATACTGACCGATCCTCGGTCTAAAATATACACCTCATATATACAACGCTACTCTCTGGCGTTATTGATTGAAATTCGGTAATATTCATATACCAAAATCATTAACATATCATATGATATTAATAATCAAAATTCGTAAAACATCACATATATATAGCATTTATTTGAAAACAAACAGAACACAACAGTTTTAAAATGTAGGGTTTGAAAACTTGCCTGGAGTCTAAGATACGTTTCCCGACTTCCTCTCGTTCTAGGTTTTCTAATCAACAAACATCATATTCTTAATCAGTATTCCAACTCTCATCACCACTTATATTTCTAGTAAGTTCAATACTTCATAATTTTCATTATTCGACCGACTCGAAATAAGTATCACTCCTTGGTCGAAACGGACGATAAAAGTGGTCTTCTAGATTTAACTTTACCGAATATTACTATTACGCGACTAGTACTCTATCATTTTTAATAAATCATAAAATTATTATTTTAATACGAAACCACCCCGAGGAGCTTCTTGAGTGCTTTTAATAATTATCCTAAAAGTTTGAATGTGATAAAACGAATTAATTAGGTGAAAAGCATTTCAAAAGTTCGGTCAACTACGGAGTTTTACTATTCAAACCGCTTTCACTAAAACGTTGATATCTCTCAAATCGTTAACTCAATTGACGCACCGTTTTCGCATGCACAATCTAGATAAATTTTACGACACATCATTTGAAAATGATTTTCTGGTAACAGGGGTGAAAATCCCGAAGTGGCAGTTTCCTAATAGGGGTTGTTTTTGGCATTCGTATTCCGCGCGACCTCATCTCCGACATTTTTATAAAATTGAAAAATTAACATTTTTACTTGAAATTTTTATGAAAACTAATAAAATTTATTTCTTATGGTTTGTAAAAATTTCATAATTTTTAAATATTTTTAAGTCGATCATTTATATTTACAAAGTTCGTAATTTGTACCAGTTTTGTCGCGTAAATCCCTTTTACTAAAACGGTCATAACTTTTGATCCGTAAATCGGAATCAAGAGATTCAAGCGCCTAAACGATCCTTATAACATTTTATATGATAATCAAGAGTTATGTTTTAAGAAACTACAGTTTATATATTCTGGAACTTCTGCAGAAACTTAAGTTGAGCTTTTTTCATTTTAACGAGGTTACGATTACGATTCGAATTTCGTTTACGTCTTAAATCATTATACCACCATCAACAACCATTAAAGAATCACCTCAATACTAACTCCTCTCAAGAACATCATGTTATTGAGGAAAAAATCATCAACCTTAAAACTAATTAACTAAACATTAAGATAATATCAAATTAATCATCAAAACCATACTTATATCCAAGATCCTGACTTTTCTTGAAACTTAAAACTTAAAAAAAGTTTGGATGAATGTTTATACCTTTCTTGAAGCCTTGGTCTAAGATCCTTGATGAAGACTTGGTCTAGCTTTAGAAGCCTTAAACTTTCATGAAAAATCAAGAAAACAAGTTAGTGATTTTCGGAGTTACTATTCATCCCCAACTTCAAATATTTTTATAAAATTGAAAACTTCATGGATGGACATAAAAAATTTTTGGTAAAAATTTGGTTATTTTTGAATGATTAGATCATGATATATGAATTTTTCTTCCACGGTATTCTTGAAAATCAGCATTGAGTTTTTGGAGACAGAGAAAGAGAAAAAGTTGATTGGTTAGGCTTTCTTTGGAAGTATTGGATGATATTTGTGATATGTATTGTGTATATATAAGGTGTGTTCAATAAGATGCTTCTTATTCAAGCCTAGGTATTAGCTAACACAACACACTTCACTATACATTTTAATTATAAAACATGAATTCTTATTTTAAGAAATATTATCTTTTACTAAATTTTTAGTTTGATTAGCTAGATTGGATAATTTATTGCTAATTAATTTGGATGGATTTTCATGGCCTTGGTTGATTTATTTATTCGCTTAAATATTTGCTTGGTCGTTTATTCGTTTTCGTAATAAATCTTCGTAAGCGATTTTCAAGGTAAATCCTTTCTTATAAATCCTTTGTGCTTTTAAACTTGTACTTGGATTTTAATTCGTAGAATTCTAAATTCTTAATCGTAATGTGATTCTCGTATTCCTCAATAGTCCGTAAGATAAGGTCATTTTACAAAGTTTGTTTTCTCCTAAAATGAATGGCTTTTACATACATTCATTTGGTACGTATAGTCACAATATCAACTCAAAATCTTAAATTAGAAACTCGTATATGGTAGGGTCGCAAAACTTTTTATTAAACCGCAAGGTTACCATTCCTCAGGAATCTTCAATGGCTGAATCAATCCGCTCGGTCTTTGATGTTCCGCTTTTACTCTTTGATAAATGTAACACTTGGAGACCTATTCTGCAATTTCTCTTTCATGTTTGGCCACCAAAATTTCTTTTTCAAATCTTGGTACATCTTCGTGCTCCCCGGGTGAATCAAAAATTTTGAGTTGTGTGCTTCCTGTAGTACCTCGTTCTTCAGTTTAGTTGCTTGAGGGATCCAAATCCTTGATGCAAATCTTAATATTCCTTGCTCATCCTTTTTTGTACATATCTTTTCCCCCGTCAGTTGATTATTCTCTCGACTCATCACTTCTTCTTGGCATTTCTTTATCTTTTACAATAGTTCTGGCTGAAAAGTCATGTTGTGACAAATCTCTTTCGACGTCCCGTAAATACAGAGTTCTAACTCAAATCTTTCAATCTCCTTAGATAACTTTCTTGGCATGGTTATCATATTCAACCTTTCCTTCCTACTCAAAGCACCGGCTACTACATTCGCCTTTCCTGGATGGTAATGTATCGAACAGTCGTAATCCTTGATTAGCTCCAACCATCTCCGTTGTTTCATGTTAAGTTCCTTCTAGGTGAATATATACTTCAGGCTCTTATGATCCATGTAGATTTCACAATTCTCCCCGTACAGGTAATGTCTCCATATCTTGAGTGCGAACACTATGGCTGCCAATTCTAGATCATGGGTTGGGTATTTCAATTCATGAGGTTTAAGCTGCCGTGATGCATATGCAATCACCTTATTATGCTGCATTAGCACACAGCCTAGTCCTTTATGCAAAACATCGCTATATATCATAAAATCTCCTTTGCCGTCGGGTAGTACTAATACTGGTGCGGTAACTAATTTCTGTTTTAACTCTTGAAAGCTTCCTTCACATTCCGCATTCCATTCAAACTTATGATTCTTCCTTTTCAACTTGGTCAGCGGCGTAGCGATCTTTGAAAAAATCCTTTACGAACCTTCTGTAATATCCAGCCAATCCTAGAAAGCTTCTTACTTCCGTAGGAGTCTTTGGTCTCTCCCAACTCATAATTGCTTCGATCTTTGCGGGGTCCACCCTAATTCCTTCACTTCCAATTATATGTCCTAAAAATTGAACTTCTTTTAACCAAAACTCACACTTTGAGAACTTTGCATACAACCTCTCGTGTCTAAGAATTTCCAAAACTATCCACAAGTGTTGCTCGTACTCTTCT